>NW_026947488.1:65477500-65677500 GCF_034190915.1 Cavia porcellus | reverse complement strand
TTCCTTTGAGAAGTACCATGCCTTCCTTCCTTGCTCTTTTTGTATCTGGATGGTGAATTGACTTAAGTGGGGCTGCTCATTGCAACAGCTGCAGCAAAAGTTGGAAAGGGCAACTAACCACTCCCTGGCTCCTATAGAGTACAAAGGAGCTCAGGGCCTTTGCTGGTGCACAGAGAGGCTTCTCCCATGCCTGCAGAGTGAAAATGAGAAGAGTATGAGATGGTTGGATTTTTATATCCCTTTGGCTCAGTATTCAAGCTGTTGGGTTATAATCATCATCAGCAGCAACAAAATAGCAAAGAGACAAATCTGAGCAGATCCTGGGGTTAGAATAGATCAAAGAATAATCCAGACTATAGCCTTTCACAGTTTGTAGCTTTGGGCCTGGTCAGCATCAGGCTCCATGGAAGCATCTGGGATTCCACTGTCGCCCCTGTACTGTCTCAGGGGCTGAAATTTCATTTCAAGTGGGAAACTTAAGAAAGAGAAAAACTGTGATGCAGATGCTAGATTCACTTGATTAGAAGAGCCTCCGAACACATTATTGGCCTTTTCTTTGATGTGAGGACCCTGTTTTGTTTATTTCAGTATTTTCCCTTGTTTCACACCCCCACACTAGTTATCTTATTTATAGAGGCATATTCTAGAATATTTTATGTGCATCCACCTTCCACATGTTTATTCAGATAAGTCTATTCTTAAAACATATAATGCAATGTGTGTTTTAATTTACATAAATTGTTCTGTGCTATAGAGCTCATTTTGCTATTTACTTTTCTACTTAGTTTGTTTTATAGATTTATCCCTGTTGCTGCATAAAAATCGAATTCATTTTCATTTTTGCTCCAGGATATCATTCCATTATAGGTAAATGCCACAGCTATTTTTCTAGACAGAGGGAAAACTAGGTTGCTTTCTTCCTTGCTATCACAGATAATCCAGAGGTAAACACTATTGTATGTTTCTCTTTGTCCTTGAGCTTTCTTGCACGTAAGTACCAAACCGCTTTCTGTCACTCATACCTGTGAGATTGACTTTACAGGACCATTTACTCTTCTCTCAGGTAGATGATAGATAATAATTGTTTAATTCTTATCAGTAATTGTGTATTCTAGTATGATATGAGCTCTTTTATGTCTCAGAGAGGGAAGCAACCAGAAGGATGTGATTACTAGGTAAAAGACAGTATTTACTTCATATGCATTTCTCTGATTACCATTGACTTTGATAATTTCTTCATATGTTCACTAGCAATTTAGGGTTCATGTCCAGAGATTTCCTTAATCACTTATGTATTTTAAAAAATAAGAAACTTAAACTAGAAAAAGATATTCTTGAGTTTTATCATGCTTATATTTTAGAGAAAATAAAAGACAAGGGTTACATAAACTATAATTGATGAATCATTTCTTATTTCTAGTTTAGGATAAAGCACAGGTATTGGCCCTTTCCACAGAGCCAGTTATCAGGGACCTACAATAATCCCCATCTCCACAGCAGCAGAGGGAAAGAAAAAGTAAAAGAGACAAGAACTGTGAGGAGGCTCTGGGAGGATCAGTGTTTTCTGGGGACAAAGACCCAGAATCTCCAGCTAACCACCTTGTTAAGAGCCCGCGTGATGGGAGAGGTACCATGCGTTTCCTGGAATAGCATAGAAACAGTGGTTGAATAGGCAAGTTTAACATCATAAAGCAACAAATTAAGATTCAACCCACACCTGAGTACTAATTTTCCTTGTGTGTGCTCTGCATCATCCCTGCTCAGTGAGCTTCCACTGAGAGAGGAATTGGGGATTTCCACATTCCAAAAGCTGAACATAAGGCAGGGCAAGGAGGGCCTGGACAGACTCTATATCAAATCTAAACCTAAAAATAGTTTTCCTGAGTTTTATCTTCCTTACATTTTAGAGAAAGTAAAGGATGAAGGTAATGTGAGCTATAATTTGTTCAACCGTTGTCTTCTTTTTTAAAAAATTTTTATTTAAAAGGAAAAAGGAAGAACAAAACAAAACAGTGTAAGGGTGCAAGTAATACAGAACTACAAAAAAAAAAAAGTAAGAAATCACCAGTTAATAGATTACACATTATCATCTTAGAGATAGTTGCTCAAGTCACAGGATCAAAGCATACAAAGTGGAAATTCAAACAGTGAGACTGCAAACAGTTGTGTTCAATGATCCAACCAAAAACATTAATATGGTCATCTATTTAACACCCCTCAACGCACTTGCAGTTGTATCCTTTAGAGCACTTTTTTTTCCTCTCTTTTTTACAACAAAATTTACACATTTTAGGTTTCATTACTCCATAGTTTTTATTACCTTTTTTTTGGAAGAGAATAAAGTCAAATATGGCAAAACAAAGCTGTCAGTCAAAACCAAGGATAGACATAGTACATGATGTAAAAATAGAGTACAAGGTTATCAACAATGGTTACCATAATCCCTCTTGCTTCCTTAAAAAGAATTGTCTATCTCATTAGGTATTATAAAGTTGAACAAAACAGTAGAGAACAAGGCCAATAAAACCTAAACCTTGTAAACATTACAGGATTTCAAAAGAAGATAATAGTAAAACCAGAATGGGCATCATAGTGAATCTTATTGCCTTCAAAGTAGTTGCCTATACCCTCAAACTTGATACTATCATACAGAATGGAACAGAGTCTAATCAGTCAAAACAAGATAGTGGGAGTATTACAGAACTTCAAATCAAGTTAATAGGAAATCAAAAAAGTTACTATAATATAACCCGCTAATTTTTTTTATTTTCCCCTTAATTAAAAAAATCATAAAAAATGAATAATTTTTTAATGAATAAGGGAGAGATTGAGATAAAAGAGGACATAACAACATAACAATACAGGTCAAAGCATGACAGTTTCAGGAACCTAGTGCTTCACCACCAAATAACCCGACTTAATAGTAGTTCCATAGTGTCTTTTTCCTTGAACTATTTGAATATAACTTCATATACTATAGCATCAAACATATCAAGTCAGTGTAAAACCATTCAAGTGGATGAAAGCATTGTAGGGTATTTAGAACCAGCTAACAGAAAACAAACAACAACCATTATCTTCTAGTTTGGGATAAAGCAGCAGATTGGTTTATTATTTGAAAATCTGTCAGTTTAACTCACTAGACTAACAAACAATTTACTCATCTCATTAGAGGCTGAAAAACATTTGACAAAATAATACTTCTTGATGAAAACTTTCAGAAGACTAGGGATAAATTAGAATTTCCTCAAATTGTTAGAATTTTCATGAAAAGCCTGCTGTTATCACCACACTCAAAGATAAAAGACTGAATTACTTCCCCTCTCCCTCTTTAGAAGGTAAGAGAATCATGGCCAGTGTTGGAGGTCATAGCCAGTGCAATAAGGCAGGAAAATGAAATGAGTCATGTAGGCTGAGAAAGAAGAAATAAATGTTATGTCTTTACATATGACATAACTGACTACAGAAAATCTTAAGAAATTAAAGAAAAAACCTACTAGTACTGTATTTGTGGAATACAAGTCAATGCAAAAGTAAATTGTACTTGTATATACTAGCAGCAAAAACGTCAGATTTAAGTTAAAAATACCATTTGAAGAGGGAGGAGCAAAGATGGCAGATAGATAACAACTGGCTACAGATGCTCCCTCAGATAGTCAACTTAGAATTCAACATAATACAGAATAGGGAGCCCCAAACAGAGGGAGATGAATTCTCTTGTCCCCAGAAGAAATTAAGTGACTTGCCAACCATTTGGGGTTCTGCTGAAACTTGCCAAAGTCCCACTGCGACTTGCTGAAGTACCGCCTGAACTTGCCAAGGTCCCACTGCAACTTGCCAAGCAGTCTGAGGTCCCACCACTTTGACATTGAGTTTGGGGGTCAGTGAGCCAAAAGGAGAGCTGAGTTGCCAGGGTGCCTACAATGGTGAGTGACGGGAGTGGAGCCATTCCATAAATAAGGTGGCTCCAGCAGATGACATTCTGGGACTGGGCAGGACTGGCAAGTACAAGGGGCAGCAGTGACTTCAGTCAATTGTTCCCTTCCTGAATGGAATTGGTGGAGTGAGCTAGGCCTGGGTCACGTGACCTGGCTGGGACCCAATAGGTTTTCTGAAATCAAGTCCCTAGAGCAGTGGTGTACACTAACCACACTAACCCAGTGAAACCCAGAAGTTTGACAGACAGTGCAGGTCACAGCAGCTTGACTGATCCCTCTGCGGCTGTCTGCAGCACCTCCGGGTCACCAGTGAGACCTGTCACTGTGAGCCTGCTGGAGGCTGGAGGATCCAGTGACTCAGTGCCCGCTGCCTGCCCCCGCCCCTATCCCCACAGTTGCCGCTGCTGCTGCCACCACCACCACCACCACTGATCCAGAAGGGAGGCGGTTCAAAGTCCACTGCTGCCACTGCTGCTGCTGCCACCGCCCAGAGGGGAGGCAGCACAAAGTAATACAGTGAAGGCCACAGCAGCTTGACTGAGCTGGAGGGGAGGGGCCAGCATATGCTGTCCCTGTCTGCAACTCAGTAGCACACAGCAGTGGGAAGAGCCATCTAGCCATAATGCTTCAGAAGAATTGTAACCAACAAAGAAAGAAACTGGGGCCTCCTGGAAGAAGCAAAAAAGATGGAAAGAAGAAGCAACAACAAAAAGTCCCCAGGTCCCAACCCTGAGAACATGGACCTGGGACAGGTAAATACAAAGGAGAATGAGAACAGCAAACATGCAATATTAGACACTGCACCAGTGGACATAAAGAGATATCTTTGGAACATCATAGATGAGTTCAAAAGAGAAATATTTAGCCAAATAAAGCAAGATATAACAAGATTAATAAAAGAGATACTAAGCACCCCCAAGCAGACACAGACAGAAGAAGGGAGGAATTCAGACAAAGGAGAGAACCATTTGATGAAGAATATATAAAAATATACATGAAGCAGATTCAAAGAGATCACTAGGAAATTAAAAACTCTATGGAGAGATGGAAAATCAGCTTGAAAAAAACTAAGGATAGATTATCCAAACTGAAGGACAATTTTGCAATGTGGAAGTATGCAAGGGAAAACTTTTTAAAAATAACAAGGAAACAAGCAGTAACAATACAAAGACTAGAAGATGACAAAAGGGTCTATAACTTGAGAGTAAAAAATGTGAATGAAGAAGTTGGGGTACAAATAAAGGAACTACAAAGGTTGTTCACAGAAATAATTAAGGAAAACTTCCCAGACATAGGAAAAGGAAATGATATTCTGATATATGAGGTATACCAAACTCCAGCCACCTACAACCAAAACAGCTACACCCAGGCATATAATAATCAAGATCCCAGAAATTTACTATAAGAAGAGAATATTAAAAGCTGTTAGAGACAAGTAGCAGATAACCTATAAAGGAAGGCCCATCAGAATAACAGCAGACTTCTTGACATAAACCATCAAGTCTAGAAGAGCCTGGAGCAAAATATTCCATGCCCTGAAAGAAAATAACCTCCATCCCAGATTGATTTACCCGGCTACACTATCTCTAGAAATTAATGGAGAAACAAGATGCTTCCAAGACAAAGAGGAACTTGGGAAATTCACAACCACCAATCCAGTTCTACAGAGAATACTGCAGGGCATTCTAGAGAGAGAGAAAAGTATTAGGATTACAGGAACAGTGGCAGAGAGGCCTCAGTGCATGGAGCAGAAACCAGAATGAAGAAGATAAGCAGACAACTTATGGCAAAAAAAAGAGTATAACAGAAATGAGGCAGAGAAGATCTTATTCAAAATTGATATGATTGATAGTATCAAGTCTGACAGTATAGGCGACTACACTGAAGATGACAAGACTCTTCAATACACATTCTGGTTTGATAACTGCTGGTTTTTGAAGTTCTATACTATATACAAAATTTTGTTTCTATTAATACTGTTATGCACTGATATATTCAATTATACTATGTCTGATGATATAGCCAATTCTATTGGAGATGATAAGAGACAACACAGGACCCATGGTAGAACTCTTTATACAATGGTCTTATATGTTTATTTCATTTCATGTGTTTATAGGAATATGTTTTGTTTTGCCTTGCTTTGTTTTGTTGCTCCCTCTAATATAGAAAGGATAGAAATACATGTTAAAACTCATGCACGTGTAGAATCTGTAAACAGTTTATGAGAACTGATCTTATGACACATGATGAAATGAACAGGTACTTTGAAGAAAAAGAGACACTAAAATACCCAGTGCTGATCCTGGAGTGTCATAATGTGAAACCTAGCAATAGTAGTATTATTTGTTCAGAGTGATATTATATTGCTTGGGTTTATTCAATCTCAACATAATTGAAGATATGAATAACAGCACATACGTTTAAGTGTTTAGGATTGATAACCATATTTCTAAGTTTTTGTTGGATATTTGAACAGAACTGGTTGCAGTCTCATTGTTTGAATCCCCACTTTATATGCTCCACTTTAGTATTTTGAATAACTATTTTTAAGAAGATAATCTGTAATCATCAACTAGTGATTTCTTACTGTTTATTTTTTTGTTTGAAAATATGTATTATTTCTACCCATTTTCTGTTTTGTTTAGTCTTTATTTAAATTGAATTTAAAAAAAGACACTACAGTACCCAGTGCTGATCACGGAGTGTCATGATGTGAAATCCAGCAATACTATTATTCTTCTTTCAGAATGATTTTAACCTGCTTTAGTTTGTTTAATCTAAACACAAATGAAGATGTGGATAACTACATGTATGTTTAAGTGTATAGGATTGACAACCATGTTACTAAGTTTTTGTTGGGCAATTGAACAGAACTGTTTGCAGTCTTGCTGTTTGAATTCCCACTTTCATGTTCCATTTTTGTACCTTGAACCACTATTTGTAAAATGACAATATGTAAACATCAACTAGTGATTTCTTATTGTTTATTTTTTTCTCTGAACATATGTATTATTTCTACCTATTTTTTGGTTAGTCTTTCTTTAAATAAAAATTTTTTAAAATACCATTCAAAAATAGCATCAAATATAATGTTGTTTAGAGAAATAAAAGAATGTCTAGGGAAAAATACAAAAAATCTATGTATACTTACTATATTTTCAGTCTACTCCAAAGTCATTACTAGGAAAAAACTGAAGAAGTTTAAGAAATGGAGTAATATATTGTATTTATGGATTTGAAGACTTAATATTGTTAAGACATCTGTTCTCCTGAAATTGCTTTATAAGGCCAATGCAATCTCCAGGAAAGTCAAGAACAATCTTTGCTGAAATTACCAATCTTATTCAACAATTTCACTAGAAAAGCAAAGAACGTAGGCTAGAAAGCCATTTATAGAGAAGAATAACAGTGAAAGACTCTCAGCACCTGATATTCAGACTTACTAGGCATAAAGATAACATATAAGTCAATGGGATAGAGTTTTGAAATAAATTCATACATAATTGGGAGTGAATGTCAGCAAAAGTGTTATGATAATTCAGTACAGAAAGGCCAGTCTTTTCAATAAATGTAACTGAGTCAATTGGATAGTTAGTTGAAATGGAAAAAAACAATTTCAACCCTAATCTCATATCGTATACAAAGATAAATCTCAAATAGATCATACTTTAATAAGAAAGTTAAACTTATTGGCTTAGGTAAAAATTACTTAGATAAGACACAAAAAATCAGAAATTATAAAACATAAAAATTTAATACATTGGACTTAAAGAAACCAAAACCTTTGTCCTTTAAAAACTTTTAAGAAAATGAGAATGTAAACCTCAGGACAAAATATATTTCATCCATATCTTGGCTAAGTACTTGGATCTAGATTATATAAATAACTCTCAAAACTTAGTATTGAAAGCCAAACAACCCAAATAAAAAATATTCAGGAAATTCATTACTCTTTCTAAAGAAGATAACTATTTCTACATACACATATACATATATATATATATATGCATATGTTATATACAACTTATTGTATATAACTTATTATATATAATACATCCATAATTTAACAAATAAGTGTTAAATTATGCTTAGCATTTTTTATCACAAAAGAAATTCAAAGGAGGATTTTAGCAAAATATCACATTAGCATGACCAGATTTTAAAAGGTTGACGATATCAAGTGTTAAAGAGAATGCAGAACAACTCTTGTGCATTGTTAGTGAGAGAGAGTAAAATGATATAGACATTTTGAAATAAGACAGTTTTTGATAAAGGTAAATATATACCTACCATATGCTCAAGCCATTCTAATTCTAGATACTTTTCCTAGGGAAATGAAAACTTATTCCAGATAATAATTGTTTGTACATTAGTTTTCATAACAGCTTTATTCAACATAGAGAAAAACTGGAAAGAACCCATATAAGAACAGGTAAATGAATGAGTAAATTGTGATATCCTGGTACAATAGAATACTTTTTAGCAATGAAGAGAGGGTGATGGTGCTTGCCTGTAATCCCAATTTGCTTGGAGGCTGAGACAAGATGATTACAAGTTTGAGTCTGTCTGGGAAATTTACTGAGATCTTGCCACAAAATGAATGAATGAATGAATGAATCAATCAATCAATCAATCAATTATATAGGCATGTAGTTCAATGGTAGACTGGCCCTGAGTTCCATCTCCAGTAACACACATATAAACACACACATACGCACAAAGATCAACCTAACAATGCATGTAATGATATCAATAAATCTTAAATGTATCAGTTTAAGCGAAAAAACCCAGTCTCCAAAGATTATCTACTCTGCTTTTATGACATTCTAGATAAAGCAAAACTATAGTAACATGATGTAAAACAGTGATTGTGTGTACCCCGGAAGTTGAGGTGGAGCCACAAATCACTTTTGGGGACAATGAAAATAATCTGTATCTCGAATGTAGTAGACTCAAAATTATACACAATTTGTCAAAAGTCTTCAGACTGCATGCTTTGAAATGGGTCACTTTTTGTATGTAAGTTAGATTCCAGCAAATCTCATTTAGAAACCTGAAGTGCCTGGTGTTGTGTTGGTCACAAAGTTCTCATGTTATTGTGCAGTGGGTCAGGTATCAGGCTATTTAAAGGTTTGGACAGGGACATTTGATAGAGCATGGTTGAGAGAGGGAGCCAATCCTGGGCTGCAGAAGGCATCTGTGAGGGACGCCACATTTCTTGCTATTGGAGCTCCCTTCATCTCTGTAACCTGAGATGCACGTTTCAGTACACAGTTAAAACTGCCATTTCCTAGTTGGTAAGGAGTAGCAGGCCCCGAAATAGTTTAAGAATGTGAGGGGGAAAAAAATCAGCATTATTGTTGTACAGGAGAGACAACAGCGTTCTGAAAGTCAAGCCTGATTTGGGGCTACCCTGGTTATCTAGGCAGGCTGAGCCAGTCCTTTGTCATCCACTGAGGCTGCAGTGTGATATCAGTTTGTTCTAATTTCTAGGAACTCCCAGCCTAAGAAGAAAAGTGGGCATAGACACAAACAATTATATAATGCATCTGGCAAGTGCTATGATACAAGGCAAAACTCAGGATAGTAGTGAGGCTGGGGGTCTCTTGAGCCTCAACAATTTCACCTGTTATATATGAGTAATAACAATAGCAATTTCCCAAAATCATTGTGAGGAATTAAAATTATTTTTAAAAATATGCTCTCAGACCACATATTCTGCATGTTGTCACAGGTAACTGACTTAAATAAAAAATATTATAGGCAGTCAGACAGAGCTAGGCCTTTGAACGAACTAGTTGCGGTAGATAGGTATGCTGCAACTGTGGGGGATACACACACCCCCACTGCAGGCCAGACCTCCAGACTAAAGATCAAACAAATGCACCCACATCCTAAGGATAAACATCGGGGATTAATATTCTAAATATCTAAATTCTATCACTTTGAGGAAGCCAAAAAAGAGCCACTAACCCAACCCCCTACAGACAAAGCCCTATTCTGTATTCTTGTCTGCTTGCTGTGTTACTGGCTTCTCCATTTGTCCCTAAGTTAATCAATTTTGCATGAGCAGTTATACTCGTGATCTTATTGGTTGGCCATAGTTCTGTCCCATCTCATGTCCACCTTGTGATTCCCATATTTCCCCACCTTAGACCTGCCTCACTTTGTGGTTTTGCTCTAAAAAGTGCCTAGAAAAGACAGTCTTTGGCAACCCACTGGGGATTGATTCTTTCTGTCTCTCTCTCTCTCTCTCAGACAGAAGGTTTCTTTCTTTCAATAAATATATTTTACTCTTAACCTCCATTGCTCCTAAAAATTCATCCTTTGATTTTAGAGAACACAGACTTGCATAAATTTCTTTCTCATATATCAATATTGTGTAATCAATAGCATGTTTGTTATTTCTACTAGGCCCCAGCTGACTTCAGGCTGTTTTTTACCAAATGGAGTATGGCTTATGTCTTAGTAAACTAATCATCATAATAGCTAGCAGGTGCTAAGGAAACATTATACAATTTAATCCTCATAAACATACGGGATCCAAACCATTAGCCCCATTTTACCCAGGAGAACAGTGAGGCTCCTGAAAGTTAATAAAACTTATCAAAAGTCACCCAGGCAATGTACATTGGCTTTAGTGGGAGACACTTAGAAAGCCAGAATTTCATCCATTTTCTTTCCTCTTTTTTAGACTTCTGCTAGCTTGAAAGTATTTGTTATTATGAAAGATAACAAAGCCAAACTCCTACGGGAGCCAGGCTGGTAATATAAAATGAGCTAGATCTGAGAGGCAGATTCTTGGGCAAGCAGAGAGCATGGGGAACCGCATGGCAGGGAAAGTTCCAGGTCTGAAGATACCAGCAGGTCCCCAGATCCAGACATGATTTGATGAGCACGATTGCTAGCTCCCCTGATTTTTTTTAAGAGAGACAGAAATCTGAATTTAAAAGTGAAACTAAGCATGAAATATTCTGATCTTCATTGTCAAATAGCTTTAAAATTAATAAAAATTTTACATAGATATAACTAAACACATGGCGAGTTATATTTGGCTCACAAGGTTACAAAATCTAGCCTATATAAATTTTTAAGGAGAAAACTAAGAACCAAAAAGGAATTTTACTATAGGCCAGCTTCTATGATCTGGCATATTGTATCAGATTTTTGGAAGACATGCTGCTTTAAACCATCTTGCTCAATAATAGGTGCAACTGCTAGCTATTTTGACAGATGGAGCTAGGCTTCTTTATTAAATGTATTAATAACAGATACACAAAAACATAAAATTGTACTGATTTTTATAATATCATGTGATGTTTTGATATAGATGTATACATTGTATACTGTTCAAATCATGATAACCACCTCCATCCCTTGAAATATTTTTCATATTTATAGTGAAAATATTGGAAATCTTTGTATAGGTTTTGATGCATTATCATTACCTATAAATACTGTCCTGTACAATGTAACATCACGACTTGTTTTTTTCTAAAAAGGAGAACCCACTTGACTGAGTTTTCTGCATCCGTCCTCTCTACTGTCCCTGGCTTCTCATCAGTGCTACTCTACTTTCAACTTCCATGGAATCATCCTTTTTAGAATCCACATGAGTAAGATTATGAAGTGCTTGTCTTTCTGTGCTTTGTTTCTCTTGACGTAATGACTTTCAGCTTTATCTATGTTATTGCAAGTGACAGCGTTTCATTTTCTATGGTGAATAATTTCTTTATCCACTGTAAATAGTGCTGTAATAAGCATAGACATGCAGATATTTCTTTCACATACTGACTTTATTTTCTATGATATATATTGAGCATATATATGCTGGATTATATAGTAGTTGTATTTTGAATTTTTAAGAAACTTCCATATTGTCTTCCACAATACCTGCATTAATTTGCATTCTCATCACCTATGTTTGAGTGTCTTTTCTCCATACCAGCACTTGTTATCTTTTGTCTTTTTGGTAATAGCCAATCTAACTGGAATCAAATGATATATCATTGTCATTTTGATTTGCATTTATCTGGTGATTAATGGTGCTGAGCATTTTCTGATATATTGGTTGGCCATTTGTATGTTCTCCTTTGAGAAATGTCTATTGGGATCTATTGCATAATTTTAAGCAGATTTTTTTCTATTGAATTCTTTATAAATTCTGATTATTAATCACTCAGATATATAATTTGCAAATATTTTCCTTCATTCTGTAGGTTGTCTTTTTGCTCTGTTGATTGCTTCCGTTGATGTGCAGAAAAATTTCAATTTGATGTAATTCTACTTGTCTTTTTGATTTTGTTTCCTGTGTTCTGGGGATTTTATCCACAAAATCTTTACTAATTCCAAAGTCTTGAAGCATTTCATCTACGTTTGCTCATATTAGTTTTATAGTTTCATGCTTTCCATTTAAACATTCAACACATTTTGAAACTGGTACAAGACAGAGTTCCAGTTTCATTCTTCTGTAGATGGTCACTCAACGTTCCTGAAGAACACCAATTATAGGAGAATTTGTCCTGTCTCCCAAGCACATTCTTTGCACCCCTTTTGAAGATGAGTTGGAAGTAGAATATTGGGCTTACTTATAGGTTTTGCCTTTGTTTCATTGGCTAGTGTATCTTTTTATGTCAATACCATGATTTTTCTTATTGCTATAGTTTTATATAATATTGTGCTTTTATCTTAAGATTGCTTTCACCTTCAAGGCTTTTATATGGCTCTG
This sequence comes from Cavia porcellus, assembly GCF_034190915.1. Taxonomy (NCBI): domain Eukaryota; kingdom Metazoa; phylum Chordata; class Mammalia; order Rodentia; family Caviidae; genus Cavia; species Cavia porcellus. The sequence continues at coordinate 65,664,831 of NW_026947488.1, read as the reverse complement.
TGTGAATTCTAGAATTTTTTCTAGTTCTCTGAAGAATGTCATTGTTGTTTGGATTGGAACCGAGTTGAACCTTTGGATCATTTTGTGTATGTAGATATTTTTACAACATTTATTCTTCCATTCCAAGAATATAGGATGCCTTTTGATTTTTTCGATGCTCTCTTCAATTTCTGTCATCAATGTTTTAGAGTTTTCAGTGGTGATATATTTTACTATGCTGGTTATACTTATTTTTGGTTTTTAGGACAAATAAAAAGCTGTTACACTCAGCATTGCTTTCTTAATTTTTAAAAATAATTTGCTATTGGCATAAAGACACGCTACTAATTTTTCTATGTTCACTTTTTGCCCTGCAACAAATATATTTAATTCATTTACCAGTTCTAACAGTATATTTTAGAAAGTCTTTGGAGGGTTTTATATATAAGATCACATCAACTGAAAACAGTAAAAATTTGACACTCTTTTCCATTTCATATGCCCTTTATTTCTTTCTCCTGCCTGACGTCTCTGGCTGCATCTCTCAGTGCTATGTTGAACAGGAATAGTAAAACTTGGCAGCAAGAATCTTGTACTCCGAAGGCACACTGTAGAAGTGAAGGAGAGAAGAAAACACTCCAGTGAGACACAATTCTAGAGAACATGTCACCGTCCAATCTGTCTTACAAGAAAGGAGAGACCCCAGGGAGTAAGATGAAAACACTGAAAGATGTAGGACTTCCTGTAAAACAACTGTGGAGATGAGTTCAGTACACTCTAAGATTGTGAACATGATGCATAAACCATTAATATTTTTAGTGTGAGGACAAAAACAAGCATAATAATTACATTAATATGTTAAGAGGATACACCTATATAATGGGACAACAGAAATTCAAAATTGGAGAGGATAGAACAAGATTTATAACTTAATTTTTTCAGTCGTATTTTCTTTTCCACCTTTGTGACCAATATTAAGTTGTTGGTTCAAAAAAAGCCTGTTGCAACCATAAGGTAAATTTTGAAAGCTTCCCAGTAACCATTAAGCAACAATATTAGATGCTAAGATTTGTCATCTAAACTGATGAAAATAATAGACAAGAATCAAATCTTTAGTAGGCAAAGAATAGACAAGAGGGGACAAGAAAGGAATTATTACAGCATTAGAAAACAAATAACAAAATAGTAACAGTAAGATCTTACTTATTTATAGTTACCTGAAATGTAAATGGGATAAATTTTCTAATTAAAAGACAGTTACTAAACATATTAAAAGGAAAAAATCCAAGTATATACTGCTTGGAAGAAACTTACTTAACCTCTAAAGATATGCATAGACTAGCAGATAAAAGGATGGAAAAATATATTCCATGTAAATGTAACCCCCCAAAAAAAAACAGGAAAAGCTTTGGTTAGAATATACTTTAAGTCAAGAATAATACCAAAAGGACAAGAAAGATCATTTTTTCATTTTTATGCTTTTGAGATCTTTCTGCCTGTTTTTGGTATAGACACTGATATAAATATCTCTTAGTTTTTTTTTATTTTTTAATGTAGGTAATTATTGCTACAAATGTCTCTCAATACTTCTTTGCCTTTATCCCACAGACTTTGGTTATGTTGTGTTTTCATTTTCATTTGTTTCCAGAAAAGCTGAAATTTGTCTTAATGAATTGATTGTTGAAGAGTATGTTAATATCTATCTATTCATATCATTTTCCTGTAATTCATTTCTAGTTTAATTATATTATGTATTTGGAAAAGGGTACTTTGTACAATTGTAATTTTAAAAATTTATTGAGACTTCTTTTGTGGCCTTCCCTATGATCCCAGAGAATGTCCCATGTTGACTTCTTATCCATTAGTTTCCACTTTTTCCAATGTTGAAATTGGGTGTTGAAGTCCACTACCACTGTTGTGTTGGATTATATTTCTCTTTTTAAGTCTTTTTTAATTGAATTAATGGGTTGAAGTGCTCTGATTTTGAGCATGTATGTATTTGCAATCATTATTTCCTCTTTTTATATATTTGACCAGCTTGAAATTAAATATTTGTACCTTTCTGTAGGTTGGGAGTGTTTTCTGTATTGTTTCTTTGAATAATCTTTCTTTAGCATCTTCAAATTCCTCTTGAACCTCAGTAACTAGAATATTTGCCCTTTTAGTACTGTGCCAAAGTTCCCATCATATTTCTTCATTCCTCTTCATTTCTTTTTAGCTCACTGATCCTTTCTTCTGTTTGATCTATTTTGCTATTGATGCTTTCTATGTTGTTTTTCAGATAATTTAGTATGCTTTTTAGCTCAAAAATGTCTCTTTGATTTTTTTAAAAATTACTTTGATCTTTCTGTTAGGTTTCTCATAAAGTACTGAATTGTTCTCTGCGTTTTCATGAAGTTCACTGAGATTCCTTAAAACAGTTATTTTAAATTCTTGGATTTGGTCATACTGGTTGCTATATGGTTGATGTCTAGTGCCTTATTTTATTTGTTACAGGAGGTCATAGTTGCCTAAAAATTCTTGATGCTTAATGTCATGATGACATCTGTACACTGAATGATTATTTTTCTAGTTTTTTTCAGTGTGGTTTTGTTTGTGCATGTCCTTTTAGAAATTCTACGAAGATACATACTTTCTCTGATTCTGTTATCAACACTACTGTTTAAGCTTAGTAGTATCCTAAGTCCAAGTTTGCTGCTAGCTCATGACTTGTCATTGTTTAATTACTAGAGAGTATTCAGCTTAAGTTTGTCTCCATTCTTCAGTTGGTGTGTTGTTCAGGATTGACTGAAGGAGTTCTTAAAAAAGGGTATTTATCTCCTCAGATTTTCACCTGTGGCTTATGCATGCCCAGGTGCTTAGTCCACATTCATTGGCTTGGATTCTGCCTGGCACTGAGCCTCACCATGGAAAAACTGACTAGGTCTGTCTAGCTCCTTTCTCTTTTTTCAATGGGACAATGCTTCTCTCTATGTGGTATTGCCTGGGGTTGAGGGAGGAATGTAGAGGCTGGTCTCACAGCACCAACACTACAATGCTGGGTCCAGAAGGGCTAGGATTATTTTGGTGGCTGAGACAGTGATGATCTGGGTTGTTGTAATGGTTGATACATTGTGTCAACCTGAAAAGCTTGCAAGTTTAACTAAGAGACTTAGTGAGGGACCAGGTTTCTCCCTTTGTTAGCATCTTCATCCTGTGCAAGAGGAGGGCACATAGATTGTGAATGTTACATCTGCCCTGGTGTGGGAAAGAAGCCTGTTTACGATGTAATGGAGAAAAAATGACTTGTCCCCTCCACTTTGCTCTTGCTGCCTTTGCTGTCTTCTGCCACCTTGAACTGTTGCCCCTATGCCATGCCACCCTGCCTTGAAGCCAGCTAATTACAGACTGAAACCTCCACAAACTGTGAGCTAAATAAACCTTTACTTCCTTAATTCTGGGTGTCAGGTATTTTGTATCAGCAGTGAGAGAAAAGTAACAGACAGCTGTGATCAGCTATCTTGCATTTGGTGATCATGTTTCATTATGTTCACAGGAACTGAAACACAACCTGTTTGTGAACTGAAACAAAATTCATAGGAAATAAGAAAATGCAAGTGTTAACCTATTTTTCAGATTCCTCAAATCTAATAAAATAGTTTTCAGGGAAATGGCTGTAACAGGAGTCACTTACTCTTATTTGGAACAACTTCATTAATCAATATTGGCCTTGAGTTCAAAGTACAAAAGCTGAAGACATCACAAAACCTTCAGATTTAGTGAATGAAGATTTTATCTGAATGCAGGTCTTTTAGTAATGCTTGGGGAAAAAAAGGACAGAAAGTCCTTTGTACCCAGAAAAATCTTTATTTGTTCATTCAAACGTTCAGTGAGAAAAGTGACTGGAGAAGCACAGTTTCTGTGGAAGAGCAAGTTGCAGTCCTTGTTTGGACGTGTTACCAGTGCTCAGAATTCAATCTGTGCTCCCATATATAGTTTTAGATATTTCTAAAGATCAGAGATGGAAATCTGTGAGGGGCTGGAGATGGAGCTTCTAGCCCTGGCCAATTTTTAGATGTTAGGGATATGAAGAAACTACTCTTGTCTTTGGCATCCTTTATCTAATAAATAGAGTTTTCTGGATAAGCTTTTCTTACTACATATGTGACTTCACACTTTGCTTGACTCTACATATGTTAATAATTTTGTAGTATCATTATTCATAAAGAGAATTAAGTGTTTTCCTCTAATGGCTATTCTAAACATGCTTTTATTAGTTTTATCTAGTTATATATATGCTTAAATATTTGTGTATAAATTTTCAAAATCAGACAGCTTGATATTTATGTATCTTTTTTCTTCTGTCTTGCTTCATTAATATTTCTAAGATTTTAGTTAAATCAAACTGATCTTCCTTTTGAGGAATTGGCTAAAATATCTGTAAAATGCTCAACACAGGTGTCTTGGCTACTTTTCTTTTGTTGCTGAAACAAAATACTCATGACCAAAATTAAAGAAGGAAAAGTACATTTAGCTCACAGTTTGTGGACATTTCAATCCCTACTCAACAATCTTCAAGGCAGACTGGCACATAGCAGAGGGCCACAGTTCATGAGGGCAGAAAACAGCAAAAGCAACAAGAGCAAAAAGAGAGGAGTGTGAGAGAAGATTCTGTCAATTATATTGTATGAAGGTCACACCCACCTTAGGGTGGGTCAAACACTCACACCCGTAATCCCAGCATTAGATCATGAATCAATCACAAACTCTAGAAGTCTGTCCCCATCGCTGCATGAGACTTAGGGTGACATCCAGACACAAACCATAACATGCCATCACTGACCCCTCAGTCTCATGCACATCCTTTATGCAAAAGTCATTTAGTTCCTCTCTTAAAAGTTGCCAAATTCCTGACAAACTTTAGCATTGCTGAATGGTCCAAACCCCATATCTCCTTCAAGCTGTGAGGCAAAATGTCAGCTCTGACCCCGTACAAATGAAAAGAAAGTTAAACAATTCTAACATTCAATGACACTAGAAAAACATTTGTATTACAAAAGTTATGAACAGGAATACAAAGGATTGGTACCAAAGCCAGTGCAATTGCCAGCAGTCCTGTAGCTCCATGTGGAACATCTAAAGCAATATGTGGTAATTTGTGAACTTCAAAAGGCTTGCATAACTGTGTACCTACACTGTTTTTGGTCGTTTTAGCTCTCATGGCTTCTCTCAGGCCAGCTCTGTTCAATCCTTTCGGTTTTCCTTAGATGATTCACATTTCTGGCTTCTCCAAACTTCTGGAGTTTCCACTGTACATTTGGCTTCATGCTCACAGCTTCACACACTGCTCTCTCAGGGACACACAGACCGTCTGAAATCTAGATGAAAGTTTTCTTAACCTCACAACTCTTGCATTCTGTATGTGCCTAAAACCAGCACAATATGGATGATGCTAAGGTCTACTGCTAGTTGGAATAGTTAGCCAGACTGTCTTCTTTCTTGGCAGTAGGGACTGAGTGCCAGGATCACTGAACACTCTGAGTCCAATTCTGAGGAATAAATTCTCTGGTTGTCACTATTCAAGAAGATGGTGCTCTTTGGCTTTCTCCTCAAAGCAGTCTTTCATTTTTGTAGTTTTGAGACTGCAAAGGGTGGATACTCACTGTTTCTTGTGATGTCCTTGGGCCATGTTTTCCATTATCCTGTTTTTTTCTTAGCAAACAAGATCTCTGTTCTATCTTTGCAGTCTATAGCTTTACGGGAGCTTCCCTTCTAGCCAAACTCACAAAATTTTAAATTGCTCTGCTGGATTCTCTGCTCTTGATTATCAACATAGATCTGATTAAAAGCCCCTAAGTTTAGCCATGACACCATCTCAATATTAGACTGCCTTGAGATTTCTTTGGCCAGTTTAATTAGTCTATTGCCCTTAATCTCAGTCTGAGGCAAAGTCTCTGGACATGAGTAATATGCAGGCAAACTTTCTGACAAGCCATAGTATACACTGTCTGGCATCCAGCAACCAATGAAGTCCACCTTTCCAGCTGATACCTCCCAAACCTAGTTTTACTGGCAGCCTTTTGGTCTTCTGATCTCTGACTAGAATCTGTTATACAGACCAGCCTAAGGCATTCTTGGGCTACACTTTCAGAACCTTTCCATACTCTTCTCATAAGCCATGCCCAAAGGCTCTTGAACCACATGGTCAGATATAGTCACAGCAATAACCCCACTTCTCTTGTACCAAATTCTGTCTTGGTTACTTTTCTCTTATTACTGAGACAAAATACCCAATGCTCCAAATTAAAGAGGGGAAAGTTTATTTAGCTCACAGTTTATGGAGGTTTCTGTCCATACTTAGCCATCTCCAAGGTAAAGTGGCACATGTCAGAGGGCAACAGTTCATGGAGGTGAACTCTGTATGTGCCTAAAACCAGCACAATATGGATGATGCTAAGGTCTACTGCTAGCTGGAATAATAGCCAGACTTTCTTCTTTCTTGGCAGTAGGGGCTGAGTGCCAGGATCACTGAACACCCTTCTGAGGAATAAATTGTCAGAAAAAGCAAGAGTAACAAAAGCAGAAAAGGAGGAGCACAAGAGAAGTCTCTTCCTGTCCCTTACATTGTACACAGTCTACCCACCCTAGGGCAGGTGTAGCACTCACATCTATAATCCCAGCATTGAATCAATCACCTCCAAAAAGCCCAGCCTCCACGACTACATTAGGATTTGGGGGTGGGGTGATGACACATCCAGATACAAACCATACTAGGTATAGTAGAAAATAATGGGAATGAAACAGTGTTTTAAAGGAGCTACAGGAACCACACTGCATATAAAGAACCACACATATTATGAATATTTATAAAACATGTATTTAGATGAATTGTCTTCCTCAGTCACCTGCTGTGCACTTAGTAGAGGAATCCATGTAGAGAAACCTGACTCCATTTTCCAGTTGAAGCCCTTCAGATACCTCAACCAGCCACAAGCTCATAAAACTTTTCAGTCCCTCTTTATCCTGTTATGGTGCCACAGAAATGGTACTGAAGGCAGAAGCAAGGAATAATTTGCAACAAGATCCTGCCTCCTTGACTTTCACATGCAAAATTGATGCTTCTCCTGATCAGTTAGTATACTTTTCAGTAATGGAAACTATAAATATTGCACTGAATATATCTCTCTTTTTGTGTTGGTTGCTTGGAGCAGCCTATCAAACCTGAACTTGGTTAAATGAAAAACTGTATGACATACATATTTAGGCATTCTGGCTTCAATGTCGTTTTCTAATGATTGCTAATCCATTTTGTTTTGTCTGTAGTGTACATATTTCAAAGCTACTGCAAATCCTATTTGGAAAGATAATAGAAGTATACATAAAATAAAGATGGTAACTTGGAAGGAAAATGGTTGAGATATAGATAAGCCAGAGGGGCTGTGCTTATAACATTTGAGATGAGAAGGGGAAGGTTTTTGAATTTTGAAGAAAACGTGGAGAAGAAGGTGACAGAAGGAATAAGAAAGTACAGATAGGGTTAAGATTTGAGAGGATGCTAGGAAAGTCACTGTGCAGAAATCAGTCCTGAAGGGACTCAGGAGGGGGAGGAGGGGAAGGGAGGATCCAGCTCCACCCCAGGGTGGCCTCATTCCCATATCGTATTTGGTTTGCTATCTTTTATCCTGTTTGTATAGAAACTTTTCAGGTTTTTCTCTCTTTTTTACTGCAGCATGTCAAATTTTGGATTAATTTTTCTATATCTTTTGTGTGCTCAGAGCAAACTTTTATTATGAGAACTTAAGTCTGTCTTAAATCTTCGGAAGTGTTTTATTTCCATCTTTTCAGATACTGCTTTCTCATTGTTTTCCATATCCCTTGGCTGCTCTTTCTGGTATTTCTATCTCCAGTGTACTCTCTTCTGGGTCATTTATTTGTAATTAATGTTATCCTGTATATGGTGTATATCACCAATTGAGCTTTTTCTATAATATATTTAATTTCAAAATATGTAACCTGCTTTCAATAGTTTACTGCTATTTTAATTTCTGCTTGATTTTATCTCCTAATTTTTGTCCTTTTTGTTGATATTTTCATATTCCTTAAGGTCATTGTCAACTTATTTACAATTTTAGTTTTGTCTAGAGTGCAGTCCTGTTTGATGTATTATTAACTTGTTTTTGTCTTTCCTTGCATATGATTTTCTAATGTGTTTTGGGATTTTGGTTTGCAGATTTATTTTTACTTCTCTATCTAAACATACACAGTATTTCAGTTAAGATACATTTTATTTCATGTAAGATGAAACCTAATTTCTTCTTCTTCTTCTTTTTTTTTTTTTTTTTTTTTGGTACCAGGGTTGAACTCATGACCTCGTGTTTGCCAAGTAGTCACTTATGCCACTGAGCTAAATCCCTGGCCCCAGAAACATAACTTCTTACATAGATTTATTATTTACTTCCAGGAAGCAGCAGCTGAATGTCTTAGGGCTCACTCAAGGTCCAACAATTTTACAATCCCATGAAAGTAGACAAGATCTTTTCCTACACAGTTGCAAGACTGTTTCAGCTTCAGGAATCCTGTCATTGGTTGAAAACTAAACATACTGTGAAAGGTTTTGCCACAAAGTGCTTTCTTCTCTGGGAGAAAACCTTCTCCAGAAGATTCAGGTGAGGGTCTTTCACCTAGCCTTCAACACATGCATTTCCTATGCATGCTGCAGAAACAAAATTTCTCAGCCATCTCCTCCTAATTGAGAGCTTAGCAAGATAGCAGTTCCAGTTCTGCTCACCAATTTTGATCTCTCTTCCATTTTCTATTCAGAGACAAAGTCATCTTAATGTTGAATTTCAATGTGATATTATCAATTTCTTTTTATATTTTACTTATTATTACTATATGCTCAGATTGGAGAAAAATGAGTCTTCAAACGATATCTTTCCTGTACTATCTTGATCCATCTATTACTGTTTTCAATGATGGGATATGAGTCATATAATGGGTAAGGTACTAAGCTCAGGCAACTAAACTTACCAGTCCTAATATCTAAGGAAAAGACCACTTTTTCCAACCCACCTTAAAATGTGAGGCACAGGTGAAGTTCAAATCAATAAGATACAAATAAACATTCTCAAAAAGATATACAGTCAACTTTAGTAGATGTACCAGCACCTCAAGCTTTTTAATACTGGGCAGGGGTTGTTTACCTGGGCAAATTTTTAAGCCTGGATGTACTTTCCATGTGATAGTTAAAAATCAGTCTTCAAAGCACCAATTTTTGTTTGATAAAATTTGAATTAGCATTACTATAGCAATTGTAGAGAATACCAATATTTATTTTTGATTATTCTTTATATTAATTAACAGGAGTGTGATTTCATCCTCGGAAACAACGGGAGTGAGGTACTGCCACCTTGACCCAAACAGCCTTTTTGCTTGATGAATGGAACTTTTATATCTACCCAATACGGCACAGAGTGAAGCGGGGATATTGGGTGGAATATTTTACAGATGAGTTGCAACAGCAAGCAAATGATACATTTTACTTTAACTACAAGTATTTGCGCCTCCTTGGCTTTCCTAAGCTGGCGGCAGAGATGGGGTTATTTCAAAGTGCTTCTTTCAAAGCCCCTATTTTCAGGACCCATTTTCCCTTTCAGTTATAAAGGAAAAGAAAGGGTTCTATAGAGTTTGTTTACTAGCAGTTTTTTTCAAGGGTACGATTCAACATCTCAAAGGCCTTGCTTTAGAATCTTTCTCATTCTGCTTTTTTTCCCAAAGAGAAACTTTTAGTTTTATGTATTTACCAATGAAGTTTTCCTTAGGGGTATTACAGGGCAGCTTCTAGGAGGGCTATCAGCTGCTTTTCATGCAGAAGAAGGCTCTAGCTTGTGACTTTTTTCTGTAATTGCCACATCATTGTCCCTACCCCGAGTCTAGGGTCCAGATTTACAAACTGTTTAGCTTCTTCTGGCTGCCTGCTCAGGTCCCACCTCAGCCTCTGATCACTTCCACCTTCACGGCCATATCTTTGTGAGATGGTCAGGGACTGTCTCAATCCCCAAACTCCTTTGTGTGCACCTGGTATGCCACACATGTTGTTCTCATCTTTCACCTAAGAATGTGGTCTTTGAAGCCATCAGCTGCAAGGTTGCTTTCCTTCCAATAAGTTGATCTCAAATCTGTTACAACCCTGTAAAAAAAACATGGCCTTTCAACCTCTACATGTACCTAGCCACTTTTAGAGAATGATTATTGTGTGTGGTAACTCACTTGCAGCCAAGAAGAAGAGACTACTGTGCTAACTGCATATACATGGTGGGGCTTACAGCAGATGTTGGGAAAATCAAAAACACTAATTTACTTAGCTTTAAAACTATAAGTAATCCAGGGCTGCAGGAATGAGGCGTACAGAAACTACTCAACAATGGGGAGGAGAATCTTTGTCATGTTGGCATAGGGACAATGCTATAGTCTGGAGCAGGGTAGTGAACAGTGTGCCAGGAGCCAAATTTAGTATATTAGCTCTTCTTATAAATGACAAACATGATCACATTCATTTGCATATTTTTGTTGCTACTTTCATGCTATAGCTCAGTAGCTGCAACAGAGATTATATTGCTTGCAGCCCAAACTATCTGACCCTTTGCAATACAAGTTGACCAATTCTTAGTGTCCAGTCTCTGGAGTGCAAAAATTTAAGCCTTCTGGCAAAGCTCTGGGAGATTAACGAACTCTCTCTAAGGTCTCACTGGCACCCTTTATAACTGTTCTGGTTCTTGTATCCATGTACCCAGGTAATTCTAAATGCATTTAACTTAGTAGGACAGCCAAGTTTACGTGTGCCCCATTGATCCTTTTTAATAGAGAAGGACAGAATTGATAGACATTTAAAGGAAATATTTCACAATAAGAAAATATTACATAGTGGTCAACATTTGCATCTTAACAAAAGTTTTTGGGTGTAGCATTACTTGCTTTTGTGACTTCTTGCTAGACATATCAAGGTCAGTTAAATCCCTTGGCTGCTCTTCATAGTTTACTTGTGCAATGCTCGGAGCTCCCTGGTGGCCTCAATGTCAGGGAACTCAAGCAGAGCTATAGATGCTATAATTGTTCTCAGCCTAAGCCAATTCACAAAAATCTCCACATCACAATAGGCTGTGTGTGCTTCCCTTCATTGCAGGGTTTCTGCAGTCTGCCCCTGCCACCAGATGTAGCAACTGAGGCAGTAGGGGGCAGCAAACATACGGTCATTTACACAGAGTGCCCACACCAGTGAGCCTTTCAACAGGTCTGCTTGCACCCAAGATGTTCCCAAGCCCTATCTAGATTCAGGGAACTGACGTTCCTTTACAACCTCCAGACCATTCTCAGTGATTGGTGTGTAGCCGTAGCCCTCAGAGGGCTGGAAAATCACTTAAGGCAAGCACGTAGGCAGATGTCATTTTAATGGTTAACAGCTAACAGCAAAGATCGATGATCTGCAAGACTGTACCTGTGTTTGACCTTGCTATTTACTATGTAGTAGAGACTATAATTGTAAAGTTACATGCTAATTTCTAGTTCTATTTAAAAGTAAATGACCCTATCCTTCCACCCTTGATTATGACTTTATTATCCTGTAGCGCAGTATAACTGATTTTGTCAAGTGATCTTTTCTTCTTCTCTTTCGCCTCCTTCTTTCCCTTTGCCTTCTTTTTCCTCCCTCTTTTTCTTCCTCTTCTTTGCCCCTCCCCTCCTCTTCCTCCTCCTCTTTTTCTTCTTCTCTCTGCCATCCCCCTCTCTTTCTCTTTCTTCTTTTTACTTCTCCTCCTCCCTTCTCCTCCTTCTCCTTTTTCCGAGTAATCTTATTCAAGTTTTCTTTCTTAAAATGCCTTTTATTGATGGATCATAAAAACCTGCTCCGTACATATTCTTAGCAAGAGTTTTACCATCATACTTGGCATATGTATGGTGGAAAAAAAAAACCCAACCCTGTCGTCAAGTTCCTTCTCTCTTAATGAACTCTAACAATTCCACTGACTGAAGTAATAATCACTAGCCATCAAGGGCAAGCAGGGAGACAGAAATGAACAAATATCTAACATGCCAGTGGCTAAGTCCAGGCACTATCTTAGCAGAACCCACCAACTGTACTCATTGTGACATTCTTACACCAAATAAAAACAGCAAAATAGATAGGTCTGCAGAGGAGGAGCTGGGCAGATCTGGGGTGCCCTCACCGGCCTCTCTGCGTGTCTGGAGGACTCTGGATATCTCCGCCCAGACTGCTGGAGTTCCCCCAGGCTTCCAGGTGCACTGAAGGGGAGAGGTGGGTTTGAGGCTTCCACATCAGCCTCCCCATTCCGGTTACACTTGGAGAACTGCTGAGCTACCGACAGGTGGGCGGGCCTACACTATCAGCCTAGCCCAGCCTGTTTAGCTGCTGCGCCTGGCCATTGGTCTACAGAGGAGGAGCTGGGCAGATTTGGGGTTCCTGCATCAGCCTCTCCATGTGTCTGGAGGACTGTGGATATCTCTGCAACCAGGGAGGGTCCACAGGTTCCTGAAGCACTGCGGCCTGTGGTGAGTACCCTAACCCGGCTGCGATTGAAGAACTGTGGAGCTACCAAGGGGCAGGTGGGCGCACAGTATCCCTGAGGCCCAGCTTGTCTGGAACTGGGGAGTTCTGAGCAGGCAGAGGAGGGCCACTGGTTCTGTAGGCCCAATGGCTTGGGGTAGCGCGGTGCCAGAGTCTCAGTAGCTCCAAACATAGAAGGGGATTTTCAACAGATCCTGAGGAAGCTTTCAAATAACACTTGAAACAGAGAAATATAGGAAAATGACAAAACGAAAGACCAAATTACAACCTCAAACCTCCAGCCCATGTCAAGAAACCCTAGGAGTGATGTATATAGAAGAAAATATATCCCATCCACCTCATATATCGGACACAATAGCCACTGAAATTGACAAGCAACTCCAGGAAGCTTAAAGAAATTCAAACTTGAAATAATCTCCCAGATAAAAGAAGAAATGATAAAAGAAATGAAAGAGATTCTAAATATATCTAAAGAAAACACAGATAAAAAATTGGAGGAACTAAACTAAAAGATAGAATCCCTAGACGAGCAATATAAGAAACAAACAGAATACATAATGCAGATGCACAGAGATATACAGGAAATAAAAAACTCCACTGAAAGTTGTAAAAACCACCTTAATGAAAGTGAAGATAGAATTTCAGACCTTGAAGACAGGATTGCAGCTAGTGAACAGGAAAGGAAAGATCTTTTGAAAATAACAAGGAATCAGGAAACAACAATTCAACAACTGCAAGACGATGCAAAGAAGAATAACATAAGAATGATAGGGATTAATGAAAGAGAGGGAGACAACATGAAGGATGTCAGGAGGATATTTAGAGAAGTAATAGCTGAAAATTTCCCAAGCATGAGATCAGAAACTGACATCAGGATCAGTGAAGCATATAGAACTCCAAACAGTCATAACCAAAATAAAACTACACCCAGACATATAATAATCACCATCCCATAAATCCAACACAAGAATAGATTATTAAAAGCTGTCAGAGAGAAAAGACAGATCACTTATAAAGGAAAACCTCTCAAAATCACAGCAGACTTCTCAGCACAAATGATAAAGTCAAGAAGAGCATGGAGTGAAGTATTCCAGATCCTAAAGCAAAATGATTTCCAACCAAGACTGATATATCCTGCAAAACTATCATTCAAAATAGATGGTGCAATACGATACTTCCATGACAAAGAACAGCTGAAGAACTTCATGAACACCAAACCAACCCTGCAAAAAATATTGAAAGACAGTTTAGATACACAAAGGAAAAAACCACTAAGCAAAGCAAATAATTAAACAGAACAGAAAGATAAAGATGCAACAGCAGAGAGATAACATTCCTACAATTAACCAGCATTTAACAGTAATAACCATTAATGTAAATGGTTATTAAATCAAAAGAAACAGACTAGCAGAATGGATCAAGAAACAAAATCCAACCATATGCTGTTTACAGGAAACCCATCTAACCCAGAAGGATACTCACAGACTGAAAGTCAAAGGATGGAAAACAATTCTTCATGCGGCAGGAATCCAAAAAAAGGCAGGAGTAGCCACTCTGTTTGCAGACAACGTGAACTTTAAACCAACAATGACCATAAAGGACAATGAAGGTCACTACATACTCGTAAGGGGAAAACTCCAAGAGGAAGAGATAACTATCTTAAATATATATGCACCAAACTCCAGAGCACCGAGTTATATAAAACAATTATTAACAGAAATGAAAACTCAAATTACCAGTAACACAATTGTAACAGGAGACCTTAATACACCACTGACACCAAGGGACAGATCAACCAGACAGAAAATGAGCAAAGAAATAACAGAACTGAATCACACCTGTGAACAAATGGGTTTGATAGACATATACAGAATGTTCCACCCAACAACATCGGAATACACATTCTTCTCAGCAGTACATGGATCATTTTCTAAAATAGACCATATATTAGCTCACAGAACATATTTAAGCAAATGCAAAAGAGTTGAAATCATCCCTTGCATATTATCGGATCATAGCGCTCTGAAATTAGAAATTAATGACAAAAGATACTGCAAAAATTCCGCAAACACATGGAAACTAAATAACACACCCTTGAGTAATCAGTGGGTCACAGAAGAAATTAAAGAAGAAATTAAACAATACCTAAAAGAAAATGAAAATGCAGATACAACTTACCGGAATCTGTGGGATGCAATGAAAGCCGTTCTGAGAGAAAAATTTATTGCACTGAGTTCCCACATCAGGAAAACAGAACGAATACAAATAAATAACTTGATGCTACACCTCAAACAGCTAGAAAAAGAAGAGCAAGTCAAGCCCAAAGCCAAAAGAAGAGAGGAAATTATAAAAATCAGAGCAGAAATCAATGCAATAGAGACTAAGTAAACAATCCAAAGAATCAACGAGTCAAAGAGTTGGATCTTTGAAAGAATAAATAAAATCGATAAGCCCCTAGCCAACCTTATTAAAAAAGGGGAAGAAAAAGCTCAAATTCATGCAATAAGAAATGAAAAAGGAGAAATCACTACAGACCCAATAGAAATACAGAGGATCATCAACATCTATTTCGAAAACCTCTACTCTCAAAAGTTTGATAACACAGAAGAAATAGACAGATTCTTAGAAGCATATGAAGTACCAAAGCTAGATCAAGAGGATATAAAACTGTTGAATAACCCAATCTCTGCTAATGAAATTGAAAATGTAATTAAGTCCTTACCCACCAAGAAGAGCCCAGGCCCAGATGGATTCACTGCAGAATTCTACAAGAAATATAAAGAAGACCTAATGCCGACACTCCTCAAACTATTCAATGAAATTGAAAGGGAAGCAATCCTTCCTAAGTCATTCCTGGAAGCAAATATTACTCTAGTACCAACACCTGAGAAAGACCCAACTAAAAAAGAGAACTATAGACCGATCTCCCTAATGAACACAGATGCAAAAATCCTCAATAAAATATTGGCAAATAGGATCCAGCAAATCATCAAGAAGATTATACACCATGACCAAGTGGGATTCATCCCAGGAATGCAAGGATGGTTCAACATATGCAAATCAATAAATGTAATCCACCATATCAATAAAGCCAAAAATAAGAATCACATGATCATTTCTATAGATGCAGAAAAAGCCTTCGATAAAGTCCAACACTTATTCATGATAAGAACTTTACAGAAAATTGTAATAGATGGTCTTTACCTCAATATAATAAAGGCCATTTATGACAAACCAACAGCCAGCATCATACTAAATGGCCAAAAATTGAAAGCCTTTACTTTAAAATCGGGCACAAGACAAGGATGTCCTTTATCACCACTCCTATTTAATATAGTACTGGAAGTACTAGCCAGAGCAATTAGGCAAGAAAGAGAAATAAAAGGGGTAAAGATAGGAAAAGAAGAAGTTAAATTATCATTGTTTGCAGATGACATGATACTCTACATAGAAGACCCCCTAAACTCCATTGAAATACTCTTAGATACAATAAATAAATTCAGTAATGTGGCTGGATACAAAATCAATACTCAGAAATCAGTAGCATTCCTACACACGAACAACAAAATTACAGAGAGGGAAATAAGAGAAACTGGACTATTCACATTAGCAAGCAAAAAAATGAAATATTTAGGAATTACTCTTACAAAAGAAGTGAAAGACTTATGCAGTGAAAATTATAATACACTGAAAAAGGAAATTGAAGATGATCTCAGAAAATGGAAAGACATCCCTTGCTCATGGATAGGAAGAACAAACATTGTGAAAATGGCCATTCTCCAAAAACTGTTATACAGATTCAATGCAATCCCAATAGAAATACCATCAACATACCTTATAGATCTAGAGAAATCACTCCTAAATTTCATCTGGAACCAGAAGAGACCTAGAATCGCAAAGGCAATTCTAAGCAGCAAAGACAAAGCAGGAGGCATCACAATCCCTGACTTGAAGTTATACTACAAAGCAACAGTAGTAAAATCAACATGGTATTGGAATCAAAACAGAGGTGAAGATCAGTGGAATAGATTAGAAGATACAACCACAACTACGAACACACTCAACCACCTTATCTTTGATAAAGGAGCCAAGCAGGTTCACTGGAAGAACGACAGTCTCTTTAATAAATGGTGCTGGAAAAACTGGCTCTCCATTTGCCGAAAACTAAAGCTAGACCCATGTCTATCACCATGTACTAAATTAAAATCTAAATGGGTCAAAGATTTGAATATTAAAACAGAAACACTAAATCTATTGGAAGACAAATTAGGTAGAAACCTTGGAGACATAGGAGTAGGTAAAGAATTCATGAACAGGACTCAAACCGCACGGGAAATACTTCCCAGAATCAATAACTGGGACCACTTCTTATTAAAAAGTTTCTGCATGTCAAAAGAAATCTCCAGCATCGTGAAAAGAAAACCCACAAACTGGGAAAAGATTTTAGTGAACTCTCTCTCAGACAAGGGCCTCTTGTCTAAAACATATAAAGAATTAAAGAAACTCAGACCTCCAAAATTCAAAGATCCAATCCAAAAATGGGCATCTGAGATGAATACGCAATTCTCAGATGAAGAAATGCAAATGGCAAATAAATACATGAAAAAATGCTCATCATCATTGGTCATTAGAGAAATGCAAATTAAAACCACACTGAGATACCATCTCACTCCTGAAAGAATGGCCAGGATCAAGAAAACCGACAACAAATGCTGGAGAGGCTGTGGGGAAAAAGGAACTCTCCTGCACTGCTGGTGGGAGTGTAGACTGGTACAGCCTTTGTGGAGATCTGTCTGGAGATTTCTCAAAAAGTTGGGACTGGAAATCCCATTTATTCCAGCTATTCCACTTCTAGGCATATTCCCAGAAGAACTGAAAGCATCATACCACAGTGATATATGTGCACCTATGTTTATAGCAGCACAATTTGTAATCGCCAGATCTTGGAAACAACCCAAGTGTCCATCAACTGAGGAATGGATAAAAAAGTTGTGGTATTTCTATACAATGGAGCATTATTCAGCTATAAAGAAGGATCACATTGAGATATTTATCAATAAATGGGCGCAGCTTGAGACCATACTCATAAGTGAAATAAATCAATCTCGCATGTGTGAATACCGAATAGTTTCCCTAATGTAAGTAATGATTCAAATATATAAAAATATGTGGTAATCATGATTCCCCATTATGTGGCCTTGAAGCCTTATAAAGTTTTCACTCATTCATTAGAAAGGCTTTATTCTGGGCTTCTTGATATGAAAATATTTGAAACTAAAGTATATGAAGTTTTATCCAAATATTTCAAGGAAAAAGACACTATGGTAACTACTATTAAGTCGGGTTATATGGTGGTGAAGTACTAGGTTGTTGAAACAGTCATGCTGTGACCTCTATTGTTATATTGTTATGTCCTGTTTTATCTCAATCTCCCCCTTATTGTTTTAAAAAAATTATTTAGTCATTTCTTATGTTTGTCTTAATTAAAGAAAAAATTCAAAAAATTAGGATATATAAATAGTAACTCTTTTTGATTTCCTATTAACTTGTTTTGAAGTCCTGTAGTACTCCCACGATCTTGTTTTGACTGATTAGACTCTGTTCCATTCTATATGATAGTATCAAGTTTGAAGACATAGGCAACTACTTTGAAGACAATAAAATTCACTAAGATACCCATTCTGGTTTGACTATTGTCTTCTTTGGAAGTCCTGTAATGTTTACAATGCCTAAGTTTTATTGGTCTTGTTCTCTACTGTTTTGTCCAACTTTATAATATCTAATGAGATAGACAATTCTTTTTAAGGAAACAAGGGACAACGTTGATAACCATTGTTGATAACCTTGTACTCTGTTCTACACCATGTGCTATGTCTATCCTTGGTATTGACTGACAGCTTTGTTTTGCCATATTTGACTGTATTCTTTCCCCCCCCCCAAAAAAAAAGTAATAAGCACTAAGGAGTAATAAAATCCAAAATGTGTAAATTTTGTTGTAAAAAAGAGAGGGGAAAAAAAAAAAGAAAAAGAGCTCTAACGGATATAACAGCAAGTGTGTTTAGGGGTGTTAAATAGCTGACTATATCAATGTTTTCGGATCATTGAACACAGCTGTTTGCAGTCTCCCTGTTTGAATGTCCACCTTGTATTCTTTGATACTGTGATTTGAGGAACTATTTTCAAGATGATAATATGTAATCTACTAACAGGTGATTTCTTACTGTTATGTTTTTTTTTTTTTTTTTTTTTTTTGTAGTTCTGTATTACGTGTACCCTTACACCGCTATGGTTTGTTTTGTGTTTTTCTCTTTTTCCTCTTAAATAAAAAAAAAACATCAAAATATTACATTTATGTATAAAAGATTGCAAACCGTTTCTCAGCAAAGTGTTGAATGTGATGCCATCTTGGTTGAGCACAATGGGATTTTCCTAACCAGATTATTGTAACAATAATCCAGATTATTGTAACAGCAAAATCCTACACTGGAATCACATACATAAGATTTATTTATTTATGTAGTGGCACTGGGAACTGAACCCACGGCTTTTGTACTGAGCTTTCTAGATTTTCTATTTTGAGACAGAGTCTTGCTAAGTTTCTAGGTTGCCCAGGCTGGGCTCCAACTTGTTATCTTCCTGTCTTAGCTTGTCAGAGTGCTGGGGTGACAGACTTGTTGAACAGTGCTTTTTTTTTTTAAATGAATGCCATGCTTATAACTTTACAGAGGAATAAAATACAGTGGTAAGGATACTCATAAAAGACTAAGGATGCAATCATTGCAAAGACATCCGTGATAGAGCCAGATGTCTTTGCAATGTGGCCCACATCCAGTTTTTATAAATAAAGTTTTATTGGAACATAGCCACATACATTCCTCTATGTTGCAGTCTATGTCTGCTTTTGTGTCCAGTGCAGAGTGGAACAGTCACAGCAGAAATTTCAGGGCCCACGAAGCCTACAGTGTAAATTCTGGCTTTTCATAGAAAGTGCTTGCTGACCTCTCATGTAGAAGAATGCCACAGTTGCGATTTGTGCCCACTCTTGAGCTTTCTCTGGTATCGTGTAATGTACCTCCTCTGGTATTATGTAATGTACAGTGAGGTGCTGGTAGTATGGCCAGCCTAGGGAGACCAGTCTTCCTCACACCTGCAGAGTGAACTCTACTAGAAACCCTGAGAAGGGACCTACTTTTCTTCGTCTTTTTGCCTTTTAAGGCTTTGTAGGAAAAAGTTGTGTGGGACAGAGTGTTCTGAGTACTCTCACCTCTCACAGATGGGAAGGGTATACCTTCGTCATGCACCAGGTGCTGAAAGTGAGAGATGTTTATCTGTGAATGTGAAAAACTCACTTTGTAGCAGTAGCGACAGGCACATTGCAGTGCTGGGCTGCTTTCTCCCTACTGACATTGCCAGTATTAAAAATAGCTGTTCGGTTTGTCCTTCAGCCTTATATTGAGCTGAAGCCTCCAAGCCTGTTCTCCATAGCTTCATGCTTAATGAAGCATAATTTGTATTAATAGCAGCTATTAAATCTAGAGTGCTTAATAGGAATTCATAGTAGAGGCCCTGAGTCACCGAGCTCCTCAAACGTGGTCCCCTGAGAGCTGAGCTCAGGCCTGCACACGAGCAGCCATGAATCTTGGGCTTGCTAAGTGGAAGCAGCTGGGATTGGGCAAGACGAGGAAGGTAGAAGGAGGGAGGCAGAGCTCAAAACCTCAGACTCAGCACAGTTTTCCTGACTCCCAGGTCCTGCAAGGTTGCCCTTCCCTCAGACATGTGACAACTGCATTCCAGGACTAGCAGTGCTGGGTGCTCTAGAATACTTGCGCTACTGGAATGGGACTCTAGGGGCTTCTTCCTGGAATCTTGCTATCTTGAACAAAGAACTTGAAAAGATACATAGAAAAGGTGGTAAGGGTGTAGATTTATTGAAGTGAAAGAAATTGGACTCCTACAGGGTGGGTGTGGGCTAGTAAAAGCCCACACTGCTCCAAGGATAAAAGAAAAAGAGCTTTAGTGTCCAAAATACTGTGGACCCTCAAGTTATAATAGGCCTGGCATGTGAACCACTTGGGTTATAACCATAATATCAGTTGTAACTTATGACCAAAGTCTTGGGTTATGACTAGAATCCTGCTCGTTTGTGTTTCCAGATGGTCTCAGATACAGATTTAACCCTTAAGGAGCTCTGAAAGGAGCATTATGGCATCTTTTCCTGTATAGGGTTAATTGAGAAATCCTGGGCCGGTGTCTCTCTAAGGACACTGAGATCTGCCTGTATACAGGAGAGAGACTTTAAAGGCTGAGGACAGGAGCCTGAGACTTCAATTGACAACCTGAGTTGCACCTAGCCCTTGGGAATGAATTGAGTTTGTAAGTCAGGGTCCACTGTACCTGGATTGGCCCCACCTCATGTAAATATGGCTTTGGGATAGTTCTATGAAGAAATTCACTTGGCCTGATCCCAGATGTAAATGAAGGATCAAGAGCAGTGCCTTTTGCTTGGTTATGCTTTGATATATGTAAATGAGTGATTGGGAGTAGTACTTTCTGATTGGCTCAGTGAATAGCACAAGATTGAAATGAAGGATTAGAAGAAGCACTTTGCGTTTAGTCCTGTAAACTGTGCCTGAGAGATCTGGGGGGATTTGGGTTCTGTGTGCTGCACACATCTTCTCTTTCTAAAAAATATGGTACTCAGCTGGTCAGCCTTGATGTTTTATGATTTGTTGACGTATTTTGCCAAATGGGTTTTCTAGTTTGCCCCAACTCTTACCTTACACAGACTTGGCAATTTTTCTAATTTTCACTGTCTTAGTTATTTTCTGCTCACTGAGGCACAATACTCGACACCCACAAATTAAATGAGGAAAAGTTTATTTTGGTTTACAGTTTGTAAAGTTTTCTCTCCATTGTCTGCTGGTTCCAAAGCAGAACAGCTCTAGGCATGGTAGCGGGTAGCAGACAGCAACCCTTGAAAACAATCAAGGGAGAAGGGAGTGAGACAGACCCGTCCAGACCGTGTACCCAGTGACCCACCTCTTCCTACCATGCTTCATTTCCCAATGTCACATTCAGGTAAAACTCATCAGCGGACTAACCACTGTCACATCCCCACAATCCTACCATCTCTTCAAAGCCCCACCTATAAGCACATGAGGTTTTGGAGGGACATCTAGATACAATTTTAACATGCACATAGATATGGGTCTGCTGTGTGACCTGGCTTTGGTCTCTTAACCTCTATGATGGATTTCAATTTTCTTATGTGAGGGAAAGAGATAAAAGAGAATGATATATAATGGGCATTACTATGAAAAATAATAAGGAAAACATATAAATGAAGATTTGACATTGGCTCTGTTCCTCTCTGTTTTCCCATTCTTCTACAACCAATTTTATTTTACATATAATCTGGAAGGATTTTTGGTATAAAAGTTATTTTGGGATTCAAAATAGCCCCTTTTTAGGCCTTTATTGGTAAATATTTCTCTGACTCATTTTCCCCAGATTGGGGATCCCTTGTTCAAGTCCTGTCTACATCTTTTATCCTTTCCCAAAAGCTCTGTAAAGATGACAAGAGAAAATATGCTTTTCTCATCTTTGACTCCCACTGGTTATTTGTTCAGTCTCTAATAGGTATGTGATCCCTGCTGTTTTATAATTAATAGAACACTGCCAAATACAAAGTCGTGTTTCAACCAGCAACATGGCGTTTGAAAAATTAGTCAACCTGGACCTCAGAATCCACATCTGCAAAATGGGATTAGTAACAGAACATTCTGCTAGGTTGTTAAGAGGATTAACTGTAGAAGTAAAGCACTTAGACGGTGCCTGGGCTCTGTCTTATTGTGACAAGAAAGCTGGGGCGTCTTCAGTGTGTCACCTGGTGCTCATCCTGACAGTTGTGCACTTGCAGCAAGAACCTCTTTCCCCTGACCGGGCCATGAGTGCACATGGCACCCTGACGGAGCCTGGTGTTAAGCATTTCTTCTGTGCAGCACTTGAGTCGGGGGAGACAGAGCAGACTAGAAACCCCACAGATGTTATTGAGTTGGGCAGGCTGCCTTTGGAAGGTAGCTTTTGAGGAGCCATTACAATACTGCTCCAGGCTCATTTAAATGTGCCTGGGAGAAAAATGTCTTCAACAATTTACTGAAGCCGTGAAGCAGGAGGATACTAACAGCTCTTGCCTTGAATTCAGGCAGCCAATAGGAAAATACACACTGTGGATACCTGGCTACATGGAAAAAACTGGAGCCAGAGGATCCTTATTGAGCATTCATTACAGGACTTGTCCTGGGCACTGGCATGGGAGAGAACTGTTTGTTTTATGTGCAAACCAACAGGTCAATAAATTGTCCACAGGGTGAGGGCACGCAGTGTGCTCAGGTGATTGCTTATTTCTGTGATGGTGGCTCAGCTGCAGCCACCACATCATGAAGTGGGATTCTTTTTTTAAATTCATGAAAAGAATGAGATTCTATACAATCTGTGGATCCCACTAATAACGAGCAGTTTGCAGTAGGTGGATGAGATCAGTTTGTAAGAATTTAGGGCCAGAGGAAATTTGATAAGAATAAGAACAGTGGAGTATTCAGATATCCTGTCCTCATCATTTAGTGAACAGTAATGAATCCAAAGCCAGCATCACCTGACTGGTGGATGGCAGGACAACACAGAGCTCCTGGCCAGTTACAACGATAAAGATATTGACCTCTTCAACTTCTCCTGATATAAGGAAGTAAAACTCCCGACCTACTATGTCTGGTATGAGTTTGTGCTCTCAAAAATCGAAGAATGAATTTTAGGAACAACAGAAGTTAAGAGTAGAATAAATTTGTTAACAGAAAGAAAGCTTCTGTCTGAGAGAGACAGAAGGAGTCCTGAATGGCTTGCCAAAGACTCTGTCTTTTCTAGGAACTTTTATAGAGTAAAATCATGGGAAGAAATGGGTTCAAGGTGGGGAAAACTGGGAACTCACAAGAAAGATGGGCATAAGGTGGGACAGAACTATGGTTAGCCATAAGATTAATAGTTCAGGTAAAATTGATTACATTAGGGACAAAAGGGGAAGTGAGTCACGTAGAAAGTGGACATTCTTAAAGAACAGTGACTCTTCCTTAGGGGGCTGGGATGGTGACTTGTGACTTCCTCTGGGTTATAGCAAACTATTTAAAATATTAGTTTTTTAGGATATGGATGCATTTGTTTGATCCTTTGTCTTGAGGTCTGGCCCACAGCAGGAGGTGTCTGTCTCCCCTACAGTTGCCAGGTATCTGGGTTTATGCACTGGCTCCTTTGAGGTCCTCGCCCTGTCTTACTGCCTATAATATTTCTAACTAACTCAGCTGCCTACAACACTCTCACAGTGATGGGACCCAATGTGCTAAGAGATATAAGAGATACAGAGAAAGGATGCCACAGTGGAAAGTATCACTCTCTATGGCCCCAAGAGCAGGTTTGAGGAGAGTAGTAGTGGCTGTGGGCACACCTTCCTCTGGGAGAAATCATCCTGCCAAATCATTTAGTTCATGGAAACAGGCAAAGAAAGCATGGTAAACTGTCTTGAACTCCACCTTCACCTGTCTATGCTGGCAACCGGTGGTGTGGATCGTGATGTGAAGATATGGGCACCCACAGATGAAACTCCCAATGAGTGAACAGGGTTAAAGGATGTGATTAAGAACAAGCTAAGTGTGGTGAAGATAGTTTGTGTCACACTGACCTGTTCAGTAGCTACACGCTCTGGTTCCTTAAGCACCACTAGAGACAACCTAGAGTTGAAGCAGATGAAGACTCTGATGGGTTTCCCAGATTCTCAGACACTTCGGATGAGGAGGAAGGCCTGGACCAGGTCCAGTGCATACCATCCTGAGGCCTCACTCTAGGAGGAGTGGGCCGACTCCCAACTGCATCCTGCCTGGGCACCCTTTTCCTGCTGCAGGCCTTTGGATTCAACAGAAATGCACTTTGGACATTCTGTCTAGATAAAAGAAAGACATCCCAAGAGGACAGATTAGAGAGAAATGAACCAACAGAGAGCACCTAGGAGTAGGAGTTGAGCCCTGAAATGGGGTTCTGTAGGAGGCAACTTAAGTGACTTCCCTTTAATGCAGAATAATTGCTGCAACTTTGATTATATGAAGACTTATTTGATTATATGGAGACTTATTTCCTTATACTGATTTGTATAAAGCTGACTATGGCATTTCTTTCTCTCTTCAATTGGCTCTAAGCATTGCAAATAAGGCCAGCTGAGGTGCTAGTATGCAATCTCTAAAGCCATCAGACTCTCCTGTTTCCTCTCATAGTGCTCTCTCTAAGCACAGCAGAATGGTACAGCCAGTCAGCTCCAGGAAATTCAACTGGGCATTAGCCTCAAGGTAAAGAGGCTATGATTTCCCAGGACACAAAAGTTTACATATCAGAAATCTAAGCAACAGCCTCCTAAGAAACAATTCAGTTTCTACCTTAATTGAATTATGCGAATTGATCCTTCTGTGTATCCTTATCTCTGCATTTTGCAGAGATGCTTTTCTCCCCACCTGGCAAGCCAGCTCAAGTTACTCATGTAATGTCTCAAGGGGATTATAAATTTTTGGACTGTGAGGAAGACTAGAAAAGAGATTACGATACTTGAAGGACTGTACACAAAAATTTGAGATTACAATATTTGACACTCAGCGTGGCCAGAACACATGACCTTCACAGCCCAAGAACGGACCATCATTCAAGAGACAATGCACTGGACTTTGAATGTTGAATTTTAAGGTAAGCGGAATATTTTCCTAATTATATTGTTCAGACACAGGTAGTAATTATACTTTAATCACCAAGGATAACAATGGGCCAAAAATATTATCTACAGAAGACAAAGATTTCAGTTTATTGATTATAAAGTTATTGAAAGAAGCAAACATTACTGTACCACCTAAAAAAGTTTTTAGATTGCTTCAACAAATAGCTGTATTCTCCCTTCCTTCCCCCCCAGCTGGTACACTTGTTTGGGATAACTTAGATAAAACCCTTCATGAGACCACACAGACTGCAGAAATTAAGCATCCCTGAAGATGGTTTTTTTTTCCCCCCGGGGCAGGGGAAAGAAAGAGAGAGAGAAATTGAGAGAGACAGAGAGAGAGAGAGAGAGAGAGAGAGAGAGAGAGAGAGAGAGAGAGAGAGAGAGGGCCTATTTTGTTAACTGATTTAGGATAGAGAATGAGGCTTCCTTTTTTTTTTTATAATCGCCCTTGTTTCTTTTGTGGCAGTTGTGGTGAGTTTGTCAGTCATTCAGTACCAAGGGCCAGAGTAGAGGGTAGGAGGACAACTCTTTGGCTTAGGTTTTTTACCTTTTTAAAAAATGTGTCAGACAATTTCATTGGTTCCAGCCACAGGACAGCACACATGACCTCCGCAGCATAAGAATCAGGGTTCTAGGAACTTTTATAGAGCAAAAACCACGAGGTGAGATGGGCCCAAAATGAGGAAAACCTGGGCCCTTACAAAGTGGGCACCCCAGGGTCCTGTTTTTCTAAGAAGTCCTTAGAGCCCCTTCCTTCCCATGTTTTTCATTTCCTTTGAACTCCATTTGGTCTCTGTACTTGCTAGTGTTTTGCACTTGACTGTGTATCCTCCGTTCTCTTCTCACCATCCCATTAACCCCTAAACAGGGCTGGTGAGGGAGGTTGGGGAGATGGAGGGAAGGGCAGGGGTGGTGGAATAATAGAAAAAATTATTTGGTGGTAGCAATTTCCCTGTCATCACTGTTAAAGAACTAATCGTATATCTTACAAATACGTTAAAAAGAAGTCAAACTTGGATGTACAAGTTAAAATTATTGTCAAAGTTTAAATACTTATATATTCTCTATGGATGCATTGAAATGATTTAAAGAAAAAATGAGCAAGAGCACAGCTATGGAGGTCATGCTGGGGACATCTTCTCCTTTATGAATGGCCAGTAAAGCATGGAGGCTGACCCTAAGGGGTTAGGAGGCGCAAGAACAGAAGAATACTCGCTTCTGCCTTCCCCACTTAGCGGAGGAGTTGTGAAAAACAAGAAATTCTGTCTCAGATCCCCTACCTCTCCTTAAATCTTGTGTCTTGCTGGAAGCTGCCAGTGTGGCTCATTTTTGTTTTGTTTAGCACTGGGATTGAGCTCATGATCTTGTGCTTTCCAAGAAGGCACTGTGCCTATTGAACTATATCCCCAGCTCCCAGGGTGGCCCTTCTTCTTCTTCTTTTTTTTTTTTTTTTTTGGTCTTTTTTCTTTTTCCATCTTTCTTTCTTTCTTTCTTTCTTTCTTTCTTTCTTTCTTTCTTTCTTTCTTTCTTTCTTTCTTTCTTTCCTTCTCTCTTTCTTTTTTTGTACTGTGCTGCTGAGCTACATCCCTGGCTCCAGGATGGCTCTTTAACCAGAGGCTGGCCTGCCTACAATCACTCTAGAAGGCACCCTACTCTTACAGGCAGCTGAGTTAGTTAGAAATATTATAGGCAGTGAGACAAGGCGAGGTCCTCAAAGGACCCAGTGCAGAAGCACAGATACCATGCAACTGTGAGGGAGACAGATACCTCCTGTTGTGGGCCAGGCCTCAAGACAGAAGATCAAACAAATGCGCTGGAATCCTAAAGACTGATATCCTAAATAGGTCTGTATCATCCTAAGAAAGCCAGGAGTCACCATCCTAACACTCGACTAGAATAGTCACTGCTCTTTAAACATGCCAGCATGCTATGTGACTGGCTTCTCCATTTGTCCCTGACAATTCTGCCTGAGCAATTAATCTTACCAGTTAACCATAACTGCCCCACCTTATGTCCACTTCGTGAGTTCCCAGGTTTTTCTCACCTTAGATCCATCTCACCTCGTGGTTTTTGCTCTATGAAAGTCCCTAGAAAAGATAGAGTCTTTGGCAACTGGCTAGAGACCCCTTGAGTCTCTTTCTCGTAGATAGCTTTCTTTTTCTCAATAAATATATTCTGCTCGTAACCTCTGTTGTTTCTAAAATTCATCCTTCAATTTTAGAGAACATGAACTCATACTGGGACATCCAGTAGGTTGGAAGTTCCATTCCCCTATGTCACCACCATGGCAGCGGCAGTGTTTGACCTTGAGCTGTTTGACTATTTTTAAACCATCCAGTTCTACACACTAACACTCTTTCTAATGAAAGACTGAAAGAAATAACTTCCTGGGTTTAGCTTTCTGCTTGT
This sequence comes from Cavia porcellus, assembly GCF_034190915.1. NCBI lineage: Eukaryota > Metazoa > Chordata > Mammalia > Rodentia > Caviidae > Cavia > Cavia porcellus. The sequence continues at coordinate 65,637,082 of NW_026947488.1, read as the reverse complement.
CAGTCTCTTGGTATCTTGGGCTTGAGGACCTGTCAATAACTGAAGGATTGGTTCTAGCAGTTGGTGCTTGAACAGCTGTTTCTATTACTGGTCAGTGAGTTTGAAATCCCCAGTTGAATTCATGCTCTTAAATGCTCTTGATGCTATTTCTTTGCCTCTAACTTTCACAAGATCCAATCGGGAATTCTGCATTCTGGGAAAGTTGAACTCTACTAATCTAACCTAAGAAGGAGGAAGGACAGAGTAAAAGATTTTATTCCCAAACACTCCTTTCTCCCGCCCCTTTTCCTAGTATCTCTCAGACCAGGAGTTAGTTACCATACTTTTGTTCTGAAGTCAGAAATGTATAGTGATTGAGTGGTCTGTGTCCCTATGGCTAGTGGGCTAAGCTGAAAACCCATGCACTATGGAATTTGTTGTATTTTTCCAGTAAAGCTCCCACCTCAGACAATACAAAGCAAAACCTACAATATCCTGAGCATCGTGCTAAAGGGATTGTGTCTTGGGGATCAGAGAGGATTGCAAAGTGCAGGAGCAATTAACATTTAGAGAGCTCACTTGAAGCAGTGTTGAATTAGACATCAATGGGGTAGGATGGGCTGATACAGTACAGTGGGGTAAGTAGCTTAGAAGCCTTGAGTGTAAGGGAAAAAATACTAAGTAGAGGGGGGAAAGTCTTGGATGAGTGCAGATTTCTAAGGATAACAATTAAGTTGTCTGAACTGATACTGATATTGAAAGAGAGAACAGAGGAAGAGAAGCAAGTATGTTGAAGGAAAAACTACTTGAAGTTCCTAAGACAGCTAACAGGAGATGCCTCACGAGCAGCAGATACCTGCAGCCTCCTGCACCAAGTTTGGAGTTGGTGAAGCCAGACAGGCACAGACTCTTCGTGGAAAAAGTATGGAGTAAAAGCACTGAGGACCTGCAACCAAAACCTGGGACGTAGTGCAAGGAAGGCAGAGAAGAAAAGGAGCACGCAGAGGAGACTGGAAGTGGTAAAACACAGGAGAAATGATGAACTCCAGGAGGATTGGCCTGGATTTGGCTATGACCTGAGAGCAGGGCAGGATTGAGCAGAGCTTCTAGTGAACACTTGGTGCTGCTGAAGCCCAAATAGCAACAAGCAAATTTACATTTTCCAGGTAATTTTCCATATTGATCTCATCTGACTATTGTGCTAATAATTTGGAGGGAAAAACTACTTCCATTCTCTTTCTATTTTTCCTCAGAGGAACTTTAAGACATACAAAATTATAGAACTCTCAATGTGTACTGTACACCTTCCCTATAATTAGTTCAAAGCATACTCATATATGAAATACTGAGGGTTTTGTTTGGTTTGGTTTGGTTTTTGCCTAAGTTATCCTATAGGTCTTTGTCTGCAGCTTGAGATATAAACCTACCTTTCCATATTCGGGGGCATTTATGAATGTTATTTAGCTCTTATTCTAGATGGTTTTGTGTTGAACTCTCATTAGATGAATAAAGATGTTATTTTTCCCCAGCTAATTAGCTGGAGTAATGTTATATAGTTTAACACCATAAAGACTTGCCATTGTTCATAGCTGCCATGGGTTGGTTCATAGCTACCCAGGAACCCAGGCTGTCAGAAAGTCCACCATCTTGAAACTGTGTGGTTTGGAACACTTAGCTTTCCTCTGCAAGGGAAAGAAAGACACCGTGTCACCTCTTTGGCTCTCCACAGCTTTGTCACAGAAGGTATCCATACCACTGTGACCCTCAGCACCCTGAACAGGACCAGCCATGCAGCCACTTTTCCCTGCAGGGAGGACTTCACTTGGCATCTGAAAATGGTGGGTGGCACGTGTTTCAGACACACTTGATGTCACATAAGCCATAGTCCCCAAAGATGAGTGAGGTAGTGAGAAAGTATAAATAAATTAATGATGCCTTACAGTTAATATTAATAAATACTTCTAAAACACATTTTTTGAAAATTATCTCAAACAAATATGAAAATACAACTACATAATTTACAATACTTAGGCTTATCAGAAATAATTTATTTCTAACTCATTTATATTTTGAGATATTATTTGGAATATGAGTTTTAATACCATATTAACATTATATTTTTAAATTTTCCAATATCAGTGTATTAAGACTAATTAGACTTTTAAATTGCTGTTTTTACATGAAAATAAGTGTAGGAAGTTAAGAAAATCACAGAGATAAGTTTTATTTACTTTGCCTTTGCTGTAAAACTTAATTTGGCATAATCAAAATGTGTCATGATATATTTCTATCCTTGCTTATTATAACTGCACAAAGATTAAGGATATATAAGGTAATTATTTATGAAGAATTGCGTTTCAACAAAAATTAATTTACCAATAGATATTTTTCTTTTCTAGTTCACAAGGAAATCACTAGACTATGAATTGTTAAATTTCCAAGTTTTAGTATCCAATACAATTTTTATTTCTTTTGAAAAAGCATTTAATAAAAAGGTCTCCAAATTTGAAAGTGCCAATCTTTTAGAGAAAATAAAGTTCATATATAAGATTTGTTTTCTTATAAGAAAAGTTAGGAAATAGTTTTCTTTTCTTTACTTGGAATCCACCATTTTACAGTTAAGATTGAAAAATATATTTCCCCCCACATTTTTAAAGAAAATGTTTATCCCTTTTCATGCTATTGTATGTTTTCTTAAGCCTGAGTTATTACCCCTAGTTGAATGTTGCAATGTTGCCAGTTTTCATTGCTATATATTATTTTCTTTTTGAAAGACTGTATTTAAAAAACAAAATTAGTAAGTAAAGCACAGTTTTATCATAATAGCATCTGATTTCTTGTGTTTGGGTTTTTCTTGGAGTTGATAAAAATTATGTGTGATTTTTAATAAAAGCCTTGCATATGCTTTATTTCTCAATTGAGATATTTGTTATCAAATGGACCTTTTAAAGAAGCATTTGAGGAATATTTTTCAAGTGGGGACTTAGATTTTCAACTACATATTTCATATAAGCTATTCAGAAGAAATTTTTACTTAATGTCTTCACTTATAATCCGATTATCATTTTACAACTATAAATTTAAATTACAACTATAAATTTAAATTATAATCCGATTATCATGTTACAACTATAAATTTAAATTTAAATTGTTAAATTGTTTTACAGACATATGTTAAATTATGGAGGAGCAAGTTCACAGTTATTTAAAAGGAAAACCTAAATACTTGAATTTAAAATGCACAGAAGGATTAATATTAGTATGAGGAATCCAGTTGACTGTGAATTATAGAAAATCAATTAATATCTGCCTAACAGATAGGCAGAAGGGAAGAAGAGTGACGGGCAGTAGGGAGTTCAGGCTCTGGCCCGTTCAGCACCAGAGCCCATCCACAACATTTCAATTTGCTGCCTTCAGTGTACAAAACTTCTGCCTTACATTTGGTGCTTTTTGGTTATGAAGTGGTGTTGCCCTTCAAATCCTCTCATCAAAGTTCCAGGCAGCAACAATGAGGGAGGTGAAAGGTCCAAAAGACTACTTCTTAGCAAAGCTTTGCTTTCGAATTCAGAGACCATCTTCTTTCAGGGTCTCCTGTCTACATCTCTGATCAGAACTGAGAAAATGGCCATGCTTAGCAGCCAGGGAAGTTGGGAGCTAAAGAATAAGCTAGAAAGTGGGAGTGACTACTGAGTAGACAGTTAGCAGAGACTTCACAACCTCATTAGTTAGAATAAAGCTACTATTTACTTTTAATTAAAAAGCTTTTGTTCACTTTTGGTCCAAAAGTTAACATCTATCCATACTAGTGCAGAAGTAGTATTACGTTCTAATTGTAGTTGGCCTCCTTTTTCTATTTTCCCTCTCATAAAGACAGCCCTGTTAGAACATATTTTTAGCTTCATTTTTTTTGTAATTTTCTACATCTGACACCTGGCAATACAGACCTCTACTCCTTGAGAATCTTTGATTACAGTTTACATAAAACAGGGAAGTTTCTTTTGGTTAAATTGTGAGGTAAAAGCAAGCAGATGTAGACAGATCTAACAGAAAATGCATGAACACATAACCCCAAGCATCTGCTGTGGTTACTAGATGATGGGATGTTGTGCCCTACAACATTATTTATTTCCTTTTGAGTTTGCTCATGTCAAACCCAAACAAGTGTCTTGGTCTGCAGGCATCTCCTTTAAGGCTTCCCTTTCCATGCTCTGCCAGCTTCCCCAGGGGATTCCAAGGCCCTGTGATGATCCGCCTCCACTGGCTCTTGAAAACAAGATTTCCTTACTGTGTCCCTAGCCCTTGCATGGAAAGGCCACCCAGGGCAGACCTCAAATGTCCTGAGTTAGGACTGGCCTTTACTAAGGCTGGCTGAAGTGATGGAGAGCTCTAGAGAGTAGGGCTGAAGAGTCAGCAGAGCTCTAGATGTTTCTAGATGTTTCTAGAGGCAAGGGGTTACCTTGGGTTACCAAGGGGTTACCAAGGGGCTAATATGAGAGCCCGGCCATCTCTGTAGACAAACCCATCTCTTGAATCAGCATCATTTCATCAATTAAAATTATTTTATTTTTATTATTAGTAGTAATAGTACTAGTTTGGATCTCAGATGTGATGGGATTTATTTAATGATCCCTTTTGCTCATGTCATGTTGTCATCGCTGGTCTCTGCTCAAGGCCCTTCCCACTCCTGTACGCACCTTCCTCACTCAGGGAACCCATCAGTGTGATGCCGTGCTGTGTTTTTTTATAGATGCAGGCCCTCAGTAGCACTTACACTTCTGTGTGCACCTATTATTAATTTACATTAATACTGCTAGGTTAGAGATGGTAGAGATTGGTGTGAAAGAGTTTACTGGGACTCCTATGTGCTCCAGAATCAACCCTTATGAGAAAGAGAGGGAAGCAGATTTGGGCATGGGGATGAGCTGGTGGTGACGGGCATCATGGGTACTTCATGGTGGGCTCTGATGCGTCTGACTGGTGGTTACATGAACCCTTCCCCATTAAAATAAAATCTTTGGTTACATTTTACATAGAAGACAGAGGGCTTTTTTGGTTAAATTGTGGGGTAAAAGCAGGTAGATATTAAAACAACAACAACAAAAACAAAAACAAAAACGCCCATACAGCAACAACAAAAGGCAGACAGTTGTAAACAGATCTAATATGGGAAATGCAGAAGCTTAGCACATAAACCCAAGTATTTACACCAGTTAATAGATGATGAAATGTTTTGTTCTGTCACATGATTTATTTCCTTTTGAGTGGTTGCCCTGCCAGAGCTGTCCTGACTTCACACAGGGGAGTTGGCTTTAAGGGACCAACCACTTATTAGATATGGGCTGCCCTGGAGGTGTGACCTGGAGAGGTTCTTGGGGGAGCTCAGATAAAGTTTCAGAGGGAGATTCAGTTGGCAACCATTAGTGGCTAACGCTTCCGGGGATGTAATGACCGAGGGCATGGATGGGAAGCACAGAACGTTTCCAGGCTCTGTGTGAATCAAGCCTCATTTTCCTCCTGTGCTTCACATCCCACTGTATAACTCATTATCCGTTCCCCAGGGGACATCAGTTCCTTGGTAAGGCGAATAATACTGCAGCGAATCCGCTCTGTACGTGTGCACATTAGAGAGCTGCTTCAGGGTTGTTCAAAGGGCCTTAGCAGCCATCCAGGGCTGCATCCCCGCCCCCACCCCAGCAGTGCATGGGGTTTCTGGGCCCCATCACCAGGGGCCTATCCAGATCTCCAGTTGTGACCAATCTGATGGGTCTGTGACAGCTGCTTTTGGCTGAACATTTCTATACTTAGTTTGAGAATATCCTAATGTGTTTTTTAGTCTCTTGAGCCTCCTGTGAATTGTCTGTTTTCTTTGACAGTATTTCAATTGGGTTCTGAAAAAATATTTCCGATTCACTTTTTAGTCAGTAAACAAACATTTCATATGGACTTTGATGATGATATCTGAAGTATTTTAAGCATCCCCCTCTGGAGTGTGGATTTTTGCTCAGAATATTGCAAGTTTTAAACTAACTACATCTTTCTCTGGGTCTGTCTCATAGACACACACATAACATGTAAAATGCTGTTTATAATAAAGTACTTTTGAAGAAATTGTCACTGTATAACAATCTGTCTCGTTAGGTTTTAACTGAAGATTTCTGTGGAGTGGCCAATTTTTTAAATTGTGTGTATACAAGTGTAAGAGCATATGTGAGGGCCTACTACACATCATTTTTAATTTCTGAATTGACAAAAACTTTTACTTTCTACTTTTTCTGAGTTACGGCTCTCATTCATAGTCAGTTGAATCTATCAGGGAGCTTGAGAAGGTAAGAGGGCTGGTTTTGTTAACTTCTTTTCCCTTCCCTTTGTTTCCCCCTCCCCCTTCTCCTCTCTCTCCTCTCTCTGTCTTTATCTATTATATTAATTAGTTGAGAGTTCTGGAAATCAGAGTTTTATCACCTGGGGCATAGTTTTAATGTGTCACATTTTATCTGAAGCAGATCTAGTTTGAGAAAAATATTTTCATCCTTAAACTTGTGAAGCCCTTAGCTTTTAGCTTTTAGCCAGGACGTGCATACAAACTGCACGGGTCTCTTGGGAGGGGGGAAGCATCCTTGAGCTGCTTCTTCCTACCTCATTTCTCAGGAGAAAGGTACCCCCAAGCTAGGCCGTGTGAGCTCTCCCCAGGGTGTATTTATGTCGGGAGGAATATGGTCACAGCCATCTATCTTGGGTTAAGATTTTTGCTGTGTGCAGATCCAATCCTTTGAGGGTCCTTATTGCAGAGGCCCGGGTTGCCTTGATGTTGGGCTGACATTGCAGACTAAGTATGTCTCTCCTCCCCGAGGGAAATGTGGGAGTTCAACCCCAGCCAGTACAGTTTTGAAAATATTACACTTTTAGCTCAGCAAATAAATTCAAGGTAGCATTCTCCTCAGGGAGACACTTTCATTGACATCACTTTTATCCTTGCATCTGGACACAATATTTGATTTTACATGCCTGAAAGAGTTGAAAAACTGGCAGCAGCATTGTTGCACACATGTAAGACACATATAAGCACATACACAGATACACAAGCTATCCAGCCGTAAGGTCCCTCACTAATTTTCTATTAGTGAGAAGTTTGCCTCAGTATCTGGCTATCAAACACAGCTTCTGAGCACGAGGCACCTTCCAGTAGGGGAACCTGCTTCAAGTTGTGTTTGAGTCACAATGTATTAGAAACGAACTTTAGTGATGGTGTTCCAGATACTGTTGAGCTAGGGCAAGAGTGCACAGAGGGCCTTTTCTAATCAGGGCACTCGCATACTGAGTGAGAGAGTCTACACAGTTTTACACAGTGAAAAATTACTTTATTATGCAGTCACAAAAGAAAAATCCACAGTGTTGTTTTCCCAGTTTTTAAACATGGTTGGTCAGAGGAGGCTTGTGTCTACCTATCACCTGGGCTGTGCATGACTGCATTTTCAAGGAATAGCTGCTTCTTTTGAAGACTTCACCCTGCGCCTAATTCAAACTAATGGACACGTGACGAGATCCAGATGCTAGGCACGCATCTGTTGCATGGGGTAGTAGATAGCTCACTGCATGGGGTGGAGGTAGGTGTCAGGAAGGGGGCTTCCAGTGGCTCTGAGATCAGGGAGCTCTTTCTGCTCCTGAGTGGGGAGCTGCAGAGGATTGAGTGATAAAATCTGAGCCCACGTGGGAGTTGATGTCCCCATGCATGCTCTACACACTCACCCGTGCTCCTTCAGGTGGCGGTTCCAACTGAGACAGACAGTTCGGGAGGAATCAGGGAGGTTTTTCAGTGAAAGCCTTTGTGTCAGTCATTTTTCCATTGCTAGGACAAAATATCTGATGCTCACAACTAAAACGAGGATTGGTTTATTTTGGCTCATGCCGTATAGAAGTTTCAGTCAATCGTGAGCTGGCTCTAAGGCAAAAGAGACATGCTTTTTTTTTTTTTTCTTTTTTTTTTATTTAAGAGGAAAAAGAGAAAAACACAAAACAAAACAAAGCAGTGTAAGGTTACACATAATACAGAACTACAAAAAAAAAAACATAACAGTAAGAAATCACCTGTTAATAGATTACATATTATCATCTTGGAAATAGTTGCTCAAATCACAGTATCAAAGAATACAAAGTAGACATTCAAACAGAGAGACTGCAAACAGCTGTGTTCAATGATCCAAAAACATTAATATAGTCAGCCATTCAACATCCCTAAACACACTTGCTGTTATATCCGTTAGAGCTCTTTTCTTTTTCCCTCCCTCTCTTTTTTACAACAAAATTTACACATTTTGGATTTTATTACTCCTTAGTTCTTATTACTTTTTTGGGGGCGAGAGAATAAAGTCAAATATGGCAAAACAAAGCTGTAAGTCAAAACCAAGGATAGACATAGCACATGATGTAGAACAGAGTACAAGGTTATTAACAATGGTTATCAACATTGTCTCTTGTTTCCTTAAAAGGAATTGTCTATCTCATTAGATATTTTAAAGTTGGACAAAACAGTGGAGAACAAGACCAATAAAACTTAGGCATTGTGAACATTACAGGACTTCCAAAGGAGACAATAGTCAAACCAGAATGGGCATCTTTGTGAATCTTATTGCCTTCAAATTAGTTGCCTATACCCTCAGACTTGCTACTATCGCACAGAATGGAACAGAGTCTAATCAGTCAAAACAAGATCTTGGGAATATTACAGGACTTCAAAACAAGTTAATAGGAGATCAAAAAGAGTTACTACTATATATCCTAATTTTTTAAATTTTTCCCTTAATTAAAATAAACATAAGAAATAGCTAAATAATTTTTTTAAAGAATAGTAGTTACCATAGTGTCTGTCTTTTTCCTTAAAATATTTGGATAAAACTTCATATACTATAGCTTCAAATATTTCCATATCAAAAAGCCCAGAATAAAGCCTTTCTAATTAATAAGTGAAAATTTTATAAGGCTTCAAGGCCACATAATGGGGAATCATGATTACCACATATTTTTATATATTTGAATCATTACTTACATTAGGGAAACTATTTGGTATTCATACATGTGAGATTGATTTATTTCACTTATGAGTATGGTCTCAAGCTGTGCCCATTTATTGATAAATATCTCAATGCGATCCTTCTTTATAGCTGAATAATACTCCATTTTATAGAAATACCACAACTTTTTTATCCATTCCTCAGTTGATGGACACTTGGGTTGTTTCCAAGATCTGGCGATTACAAATTGTGCTGCTATAAACATAGGTGCACATATATCCCTGTGGTATGATGCTTTCAGTTCTTCTGGGAATATGCCTAGAAGTGGAATAGCTGGAATAAATGGGATTTCCAATCCCAACTTTTTGAGAAACCTCCAGACAGACCTCCACAAAGGCTGTACCAGTCTACACTCCCACCAACAGTGTAGGAGAGTTCCTTTTTCCCCACAGCCTCTCCAGCATTTGTTGTTGTTGGTTTTCTTGATCCTGGCCATTCTTTCAGGAGTGAGATGGTATCTCAGTGTGGTTTTAATTTGCATTTCTCTAATGACCAATGATGATGAGCATTTTTTCATGTATTTATTTGCCATTTGCATTTCTTCATCTGAGAATTGCGTATTCATCTCAGATGCCCATTTTTGGATTGGATCTTTGAATTTTGGAGGTCTGAGTTTTTTAAATTTTTTATATGTTTTAGACAAGAGTCCCTTGTCTGAGAGAGAGTTCACTAAAATCTTTTCCCAGTTTGTGGGTTTTCTTTTCACTATGCTGGAGATTTCTTTTGACATGCAAAAAATTTTTAATAAGAAGTGGTCCCAGTTATTGATTCTGGGAAGTATTTCCCGTGCAGTTTGAGTCCTATTCATGAATTCTCTACCTACTCCTATGTCTCCAAGGTTTCTACCCAATTTGTCTTCCAATAGATTTAGCGTTTCTGTTTTAATATTCAGATCTTTGACCCATTTAGATTTTAATTTAGTACATGGTGATAGACATGGGTCTAGCTTTAGTTTTCGGCAAATGGAGAGCCAGTTTTTCCAGCACCATTTATTAAAGAGACTGTCGTTCTTCCAGTGAACCTGCTTGGCTCCTTTATCAAAGATAAGGTGGTTGAGTGTGTTTGTAGTTGTGGTTGTATCTTCTAATCTATTCCATTGATCTTCAGCTCTGTTTTGATTCCAATACCATGTTGATTTTACTACTGTTGCTTTGTAGTATAATTTCAAGTCAGGGACTGTGATGCCTCCTGCTTTGTCTTTGCTGCTTAGAATTGCTTTTGCGATTCTAGGTCTCTTCTGGTTCCAGATGAAATTTAGGAGTGATTTCTCTAGATCTATAAGGTATGTTGATGGTATTTCTATTGGGATTGTATTGAATCTGTATAAGAGTTTTGGGAGAATGGCCATCTTCACAATGTTTGTTCTTCCTATCCATGAGCAAGGGATGTCTTTCCATTTTCTGAGATCATCTTCAATTTCCTTTTTCAGTGTAATATAGTTTTCACTGTATAAGTCTTTCACTTCTTTTGTAAGAGTAATTCCTAAATATTTCATTTTTTTGCTTGCTAATGTGAATAGTCCAGTTTCCCTTATTTCCCTTTCTGTGGTTTTGTTGTTTGTGTATAGGAATGCTATTGATTTCTGAGTATTGATTTTGTATCCAGCCACATTACTGAATTTATTTATTGTATCTAAGAGTATTTCAATGGAGTTTAGGGGGTCTTCTATGTAGAGTATCATGTCATCTGCAAACAATGATAATTTAACTTCTTCTTTTCCTATCTTTACCCCTTTTATTTCTCTTTCTTGCCTAATTGCTCTGGCTAGTACTTCCAGTACTATATTAAATAGGAGTGGTGATAAAGGACATCCTTGTCTTGTGCCTGATTTTAAAGTAAAGGCTTTCAATTTTTGGCCATTTAGTATGATGCTGGCTGTTGGTTTGTCATAAATGGCCTTTATTATATCGAGGTAAAGACCATCTATTCCAATTTTCTGTAGAGTTTTTATCATGAATAAATGTTGGATCTTATCGAAGGCTTTTTCTGCATCTATAGAAATGATCATGTGATTCTTATTTTTGGCTTTATTGATATGGTGGATTACATTTATTGATTTGCGTATGTTGAACCATCCTTGCATTCCTGGGATGAATCCCACCTGGTCATGGTGTATAATCTTCTTGATGATTTGCTGGATCCTATTTGCCAATATTTTATTGAGGATTTTTGCATCTGTGTTTATTAGGGAGATCGGTCTATAGTTCTCTTTTTTAGTTGGGTCTTTCTCAGGTTTTGGTACTAGAGTGATATTTGCTTCCAGGAATGACTTAGGAAGGATTGCTTCCCTTTCAATTTCATTGAATAGTTTGAGGAGTGTCGGCATTAGGTCTTCTTTGTATTTCTTGTAGAATTCTGCAGTGAATCCATCTTGGCCTGGGCTCTTCTTGGTGGGTAAGGACTTGCTTGAAAAGCACGATGGAGGAGAGCTGCTCATCCTGCTATAGGGAGGAGAGAGGTAGGGGGAGAGGGGGAAAGGGGAGAGGGAGAGGGAAAGGGAGTGGGAGGACAGGGAGGAGCTGGGAACAACAATACACTATTCCAGCTCACACTGCCAGTCACCTATCTCCAACTAGGCCTGGCTTCCTAATGGCACTTTCAACTGTGAACTTACCAGTAGGTGAGCCCACTGAGAAGCATTGTGCCCCCGTGATCCGGAGAAGCATTGTGCCCCCGTGATCCAATCACCTTCCAAGCACACAAGACTTTTCAGAGACAGTTTTTATCTAAACTGTAATAGAGTTACTGTAACTGTAATTAGATGAAATTACATCTAACTGTAATTAGATGAAACAATAGAGAGAGAAAAGCAAAGATTCACCCAGATCATCAATCCTTATGGTTCTCATACTTCAGTTTATTTTCTGCCTGCAAAGGTATTTCTGGATGCTTCCAGGGATCCTGTGAACAATCTTACATTGCTCCATGAACGCTTGCTACCTTCAACTAGCTCGAGGTGACTTTTTCTTTTGCAGCTATGAACATTCACTTCTCCTTTCTCTTTCTTCTTCATCTTGCTCATCACTTCTTCAGAAAGTCTGTGGCTTTCTTGATTATTGCAAGTCACTCTAGCATGGGTGCTGGAAGTCCAGATGTACCTCCCTTATCGTGCTTACTGCAAATGCAATTATGCACTTACTTACAAGATTATTTAATAATTATTCATCTCCTTCAGTAGACATGAGCTCAGAGAGGTCAGGAACCTGGTGCTTAGCACAAGCTATGTTTGGCTTATGGGTGCCATTGAGGAGGGATTTGTGGAAATCTCGGGGCAGTGGTGGTAAGTGAATCAAGGCTGCCCGTTGCTCTGTACCTGAGGAATCGCTGTAGGCTCACAGGACATGGAGATGGACAGAGATAGTGGGAATTGTTTTCTGATTTTTTCCTCTGAGAAAGAATATCCATTTGCCCTGTTTCTAAGAGAGTTTTTCCCATCATTTGCTCTCCTGCTGATTTTTAGTCTTTTTCTGGTTTACATTATTTTTTAAAATTTCTACAGTTTATTTTCATTTTATTTTTGGAATGTATTTTTGGAGTTATAGTTGTCTAGCTAAGCTTTTTCCTTTTTCTATCTGGTGTGTATTTTGGGCTTGCAAAAGGAAAACTGCACCGATCACTGGGCTCTGGAACCTGCACACTTTGCTTTTTCAAAGGTGCCATTTTACTGTTTGAGGCTGGATAGTCCCTGGTGGTACGAGCAGACATTTGGCTCCATTGAATAACACTCCACATTCAAAATACTCTGAATACTCTATAGAGTATTCAGAGATCACATCTGTGATGGGATCTAGGTTCTGCTCACCTGCTATGTGACCTTGGAGAGAGCACCTAATCTGTCTAGTTTCTTCTAAATCAGGAATGAAGAGTCTTTCCACAAGCAGTTACTGGAAGGATTAGATTGGAAAATATCAGTGCAATCTTAGTCCAAAGCAATCCTCAGATCCTCAGATCCTCAGGGCCTCTCTCTCTCTCTCTTCCTCCCTCTTTGTATTATGGACTGATTCTATGGCCTCACATATGCTAGGCAAGAGCTTTACCAATATCTATAACTCAACCCTCCTTTAAGGATTGCATTTTGGGGCAAAGTCTTGCTAAGTTTCACAGGCTGGCCTGGAGTTTGTGATCCTTCTGCTTCAGCCTCCTGAGTAGTTGGGATTATAGTTGTGTGTCACAAGTCAGATCCTTTCTTCTCTTCCTGAAAGAAGTCTGCATTAAGGAGATGAAGAGTACTCCCTTGGAGAACATTCTGTAGGCTAAACACAAAGAACTACTTAGTGTATGAATGAAATCACTCAGAGTGAATAAAGGAAGGTCTGAGTAGGGGAGGGTATGACTCACACTATCTGTTACTAGGGAAGGTTGAAATAGTGGTGAAATAGTAGTGAAATAGTTTTTTTTAATAGTGAGTGCCCAAAGGGCTAGACATTGTTGCACACACTTGATGAAAATCATCTTCTTCAATTATCAGTAGAGCCTTTTAAGTAAGATAAAATTATCACAAGTTTTCAAATGAAGAAATCAAAGTTCAGCATGATCATCACAATTAGTTGACACAACTAATAAGTGGCTTTACTAAACTACCATAAAAACCAAAAGCTATAGTTATGAATGTGTACATAGACAGGCACATTTGCAGGTGTATGTATGTGGGTCCACATCATGTTTGTGAGCATGTGGTGTCTTAGTCCTACGGAAGCAATAGCATCCAGGACTTGACTGTATGATTATCGAATGGCTGTAAATGTTGATGAGAAAAGGCAGAGTGCAGGGTAGAACAAGATGATTCTTTTGACAATACAACCTTGGAAAGGGAACACAAAGTCAGTGGACACCAAGTGTTCTGCAGCCACCTATTGTTCTTTAGAAAAGAGAGCATGGGATGCAGGCTCTGAGCCAGGTTAGAGGGCAGTGATCATTGATCCAGGAGCCAGTGTTGGTGAGCCCTGTGGGCACGTTTGGGTAGCTCACTGGCAACAGTATAGGCAGCTCACGGGATGCAGATGAGTTGCCATTGCTCTGGATGACCTTCTGTGGGATAAAGGTACGAGTTTGGTTTGGAAGGGTTGGGGCAATGCGGACCCCCAGCATCACTGCTGTATATTATTTACTTAGTCTCTCTGCTCTTCATTTTCTCTTGTCTAACAAGGGAAATAAATGTACTCATCCAATAAAATGTCTTTGAATTTAGAATGAAATGATGCCTGTAAACATGCTTAGTGTTCAAAAATTACATAGTACAGTAATGATTTACATGGCCTCACAGAAGAAAAACATTACAAAGTCTTTGTCTACTTAACTCTATTTTAAGATCCTACAAAGACAGATATTTGAAAGGTTTCCTCTTTGGTTTATTTTGCTAACATGCTCTGATAAATTTATTGGGACTGACATCTGGTTATGATCCTTCAGTTTCTCCACACTGCTAAGCAGGGCACATCTGCCATCACACCCATGTTTTGGCAACTTCTAGTCAATGAGCCTCTACATCCTTGGCCTCATAGCTTTTCTTGGTCTTTGAAGTGGGCGATCAAGCCTTGGGAGTGGGAGGCGTTTTCAGGGAGAATCAGAACAGGTAGGCATGAAAGGACATGGGGCAGCCTCTTCATGCTGAGCTAATCTAGGATGATATAATTGCCTGGTTCGGCATAGCTGCTCCGATGACATAGTGACAAGAAGATGAAGTGTTTCATGAGGTAATGTCCTCTATAGTTAAATTAGTTGAAAGAACACTGTCACATGTTGTCCTGGATGTTTCACAGTAGATATGAAGATTCCTGGAATAAAAGAAACCTGTTCAATCCATTATTTTCAAATACAGAACTTTATCATGGATCTTTAAACAATGGCATCAGTTGAGGAATAGCTTATGGGATGTGCTTTCCGTGCAGCAAACATTAGGACAACCGGGGCCAAGAAATTCTGGAAGCAGTAACAGGTCATCACTTGTCACATCTGCTGCCGTTTTATCCTGGTGAGGTTCTCAGTGTCTTCTTTCATGACTGCTTCTCCCCACCTGTCTGCTAAATATGTATATGCTTCAGATGGGATGGGAAAGGGCAAAGGGAGGTCTGTCACACACGGATCATAGTTCCAGGCACACTGTGGGAGCCATCATGACACAGGTTGGACAAAACTGCGCACAACCAAGACTCTGACTTTACTCAGGGAAAGGTGCCCCTTCCTTTCTCAAGGGATAGCAGAGGTGTAAGCCTGGAAGCTGTCGCCTGACGTAGATGTCACCTAGTGAGGAAACTGGTCAGGAAGAATCAGTTAATATGCCAAAAGGGGAAGATATGAGGGGTACCTAGTTGGTGCCCAATCAATTATGATAATAAAATGGAAATAAATATTAACAAAATGCAAGTACCAACATATTAATAGTATAAATATGTAATTGTATAATCATAGTAGCTGCACGTAATTCAATCATATTTATATAATTTTACAATATACACTTATATTTATATGACTGATACGCATTTATATATTTATATGTTATAATTATGTATTTACATAATTGTAGCTTGTTGAGATTAATATACACTACAGATAATATGTATTATAATTAGTATATAATTATGTACTTATTGTAGGACTATAATACAGATGATTATACAAGTACAACTACATAAGTATATAAAAATGTATAGTTATAATTTAACATGACATTTAGTCTAACATATAGTAGTATATGGATAGAAAATAAGCACAATTTTACATAATTATATATAATATATAGTTACATGTAAAGTATACAAATTTTATAAGTATAAATATACAATTATAATTAGCACGTTCATATATAATATATATTAACCTCCTTAGCAAGTCCTAATCATTTTATCTTATTTATAAATGCAAAATATAGAATATAAAAATATGTAACTGTAAATATGGTTATAGATAATTATTACATTTATGATCACATCAGAGTCCAACGCTTCCAGTCATCAGTGAGGCTCAGTCACACCCAGATTTTTCTGTCTTGGTATCTCAAGGCTTAGCAAATATATCCTTTGCTTACCTTTGTTCAATTTGTCACCAGAAGACTGCTGAGCCTGGGTGGCTTCTACAGAGACCTGATTGTCCATTGAGCTGCTCACATGTGGAGCTGGTCTTTGAGAAGACTCCTGATTCTAGAGAGGGTTTTTTAATTCATTAAAATTTGCAAAAGGTCTGAAACCAGGAGCTCAGGTCAGGCCTCTTCTGAGAATTGTCTGTTCTTTAGGTGGGGACCTGAGACTGCATTCTTCTCCTTGAAGTGCCTCATTTCAGGTCTCTCGACACTGAGCTCACTTTGTTCCTCTCCATTCCGGCTCCCTGTCTGTGTCTCACTTCTCTATCCTGAAAATCTTTGAGGTAGCTGTTTGGTTGGTGAGGGAGAAGAAGCAGCACGGCTACTTTTTGTCTTTTCCTCTATCTGCACTGCCTTCTGCTTTTTCTTCCTGCTCCTCCTCTGCCACGCATTCAGTCTTCAGTGACTGAACGGAGCTTCATGGAGCCAGCAGCCCCTCCTCACATCAGTTTGTAGTTAACAGGGATCTGAGGCAGATGTGAAAGTGGAATGCTTCAGACCCAGAGTGTAGTGAGGCTTTGAGGCAAGCTGCAAAGTTTTTCCAGGGCTAGGAAGGTACCAACTTTATCTGCTCATGCTCAAAGGAGCTCTTGGGTTTTTCTTGATGCCTGTCCCATGTATAGTGGTGTGTACCAGATTTGGCCATCAAAAAGCATTTTTGGTCCTAGGTCAAAAATTTGGCCATCAAAAAGCATTTTTGGTCTGAGGTCAGGCAAACAGCTCACTTTCACTACCTGCCTTAGTTCTGCAAATGTTTGTCTTGGAAATTGTCCAGTATCCTGCTTACCCCACCTTTCATGTGGGACACTTAAAAATAATGTAGGGCTGGCTTCAGGGTGCAGAGCATGCTAAGGTCACATTCCATTGGAAGGTCAAGCAGGGATTCTCTTGAGCCTGCAAAAATAAATAAATAGCTTTGCAAGTCAGAGTGGGACTATCAGTTAGGGATGAGATTTCTGTGGCCTAAGATGAGTGTCTTAGTTACTTTTCTCCTTGCTGAGATAATATATCTGACACCCAAGGTTAAAGGAGGAAAAGTTTATTTAACTCACAGTTTATAGAAATTTCAGTCCATGAATGGCTGGCTTTAAGAAAGGGTGGCATATGGCAGAGAGGCAAGTGCTCACAGTGGCTGAAGACAGCAAAAGCAACAAGAGAGGGAAGAGGGAGAGGGCAAAGGAGGGGGCAGGGGAGGGGTATGGGAAGGGAGAAGGATGGAGGAGTCCAGAAGAGGAATAGGGGAGAAGGAGAGGAGTGAGGAAGGAAGAGGGGAGGGAAGGAAGAGGGAGGAGGAAAAAGAGAAAGGAGGAGGAAGGAGAGGGGAGGAAGAACGGAGAGGGGAGGAGGAGGAAGAGGGGAAGCAGAGGAAGAGAGGAGGGGGAGGAAGAGGGGAGAAAAGGGGAGGGAAAAGGGAAGGGAGAGGAAGACAGAAGGAGAAGGTGAGGAAAGGGAGAAGAGGGAGGGGAGGAGGAGAGGAAGAGGCAAGCACAAATCTCTTCCTTACTTTTTATACAGGCTACCCACTCTAGGGCATGTGTAGGACTCACACCTTTAGTCCAAGCATTGGTCCATGAATCACTCACAAACTCTAGATTCATCTCTCTCTGAACAGCTCATCCTCATGACTGCATGAGACTTTGGGGGACATCCAAACACAAACCTTAACAGTGAAGGAGGAGAGAAGCAGTTACCACTGCAGCAGCATGGACATAGGACCATTTGCCATGTGCTTTGGGCACATGCTGGGACTCATGCTAGGCAACGGGACTGTAAAAGGCTTAAACTTTAGGCTGGCACTGGTCATGAAGACTTTGGATTTGAGGTTTAATTCATCTAAATGAGTTCTGTCTCCTCCCTGGTTTTTCACATGTGCAAAAATGCAGTTATGATCATGGTAAAATGTATCTTTAGATTAAAACTTTGATGCATAATTTAAAAATTTGTTTTTATTAGTTTGTAAGTGTTGGCCATGAACCTATATTCAGGTTAACCAAATATGAAATACTGCATTCAAACCATCCAAATCAGGGCTTTGCTACTGGGGCAAGTGAACCACTAGAGACAAGGGCTATTGTTTGAATGTGTAAGGCTTCTTGTCTTGGTGTGTCAGAGGCCCCCTTCAGTGGTGCTCTGGGCATGTCAGTTTAGTGGTGTGCACGGTTTGAGAGCAAGGGTCAGGAAGGAAGCCACTGTTGTGACTAAGTAGTGAAGGGATATTTTTGAGAGACAAGACAGATACGAAAAGGAAGTGAAAAGCCTACTTGACAGACACTAAGCACATGAGCCTGGATTGTTTGGGGAGGAAGAGAGTGGTGAGAACTATCAAGGGTCTGATAGTGAGCTGCCACCTTGTGGTCCAGGGAAGCTCAAGGATAAGAGTGTGTGTGTGTGTACGCATCAAGGTGAGGTATGGAAAGACTAATTAACATGCCAATCCCTCTCATGCTTTTTGTTGATTCTGTGGGATGCAAAAGAAAAAAATATGATTCTGCCTGTCTTAACATCAGGCAGCAAATATCCTTCCTGGGTATGAATGATGTACAGTCAGGAATAGGTCTTGATCAAGCATTTGGGATAGAAAGATGGGCCTGGGTTTTGGCAGACAGCCAGGAAATGAAGAGAAGTTGATAAAGCTGCTCTTCTAAGAGACAGGGAAATTACCATTTTTACATCCGTTTAGAAGGATGCAGAGAGATGGATGAGAGGGCAGGCAGATGGCAAAAGATTGGGGAGGGTGGCCAAAAGGAGTCAAGCAAGAACACCCATCGTTCCGTGCAGCTGTTTGTCATGTGCAGAGAGACTTCTGTATGATCCCGGTATTTCTAATTTTCTTGAATTTTTCTTCCTAACCTCTGACACTTGGCAGAGGATAGGGCTTAACCTTGACCCTCTGTATACCAGGAGACAGAGGCCATTGTAAGTGCAATGTTCAGAATCTGAAGGAAGCACTCTGGATCTCCATGGGGTTTGGATGCTGAAGACACCGCTGTGAGGTTCAGGGCAAAGGTGGCCCCAAGTGGCATCTGGATATGAGGACAGTTCAGCTTGGAGAGAGAACAGGCTAGGAGAAGGGATAGGCTGTGCTCCATCCCACTTGCCTACAGGCAGTGCTCTGGACTCCTCTGGGTCTCATTGCTTTTCGCAGTTAGTAATAAAATGACCTACTTTGGGGATTAATTAGGTCACATACAGAGCTCCAGCACTTCGGGGTACTCACTAGACACCCCATTTTATTAGGGTTGTCTTTGTTAGTCTCCAGTGAAAATGTTGCCACTCGGGGGGGGGGGCTGTCTTCCAAGCCATCACTGCCATGTACTGCATGTCTCTCTCACCCAATAACAGATTTAAGATAGTGCCCTGGAGAATACTGATGCAAAGCAGTTCTTGGAGTTGTACCTCATCCAACATCTGAACAATAAAAACTCTCAGAAACCATATTTACTGTGAAATTCTAAAATCATATTTATTCACCAATTCACAGAAGTGTCATAATGACCACCAACATGAATCAGTTTGTAGGCATTTACAAGCCAAGGCTGAAAATAAATATCTGTCTGTGTTAAATAGGCATTTAACAAATTACTCAGAAACTGCAAGAATCATAATTGTTAGAAATTTAAAGTTTGTGATTCAAACATAATTAAGATCACAGTCATGGAGAGAAGCCCAACAGATTCCCAGACGGTTCTTATTTTCTTCCTGTATCTTTATGTACATGTAGCCCCTCAGCACCCCTCACACTACATAGGTTTGAATTGGGTATGGCAGCCCCATTCTGCAGAGCCCAGGTTGCCCAGGAAGGGGTAGCAAGGGGAAGGTTCTCTGATCCTCCACAGCTGAGCCACCTTGTCCACTCAGAAGACAAAGTGCTCTTATAAAGGTAGATTTAATTTTCCATGGGTTCATACAGTCTTTCTGAGGAGATATCCCAAAGTCTGCCTTGTATCACACTCATACACATACAATAGTATATTTAGTAAATAAACACATTTTCTAGACTAAAAAGGTCCATTCTCTGAGGCAGCTCAAGGAACTGAGAAGTTACCATGTGTCAGGTCCATGCGGGCCCAGGCCTGGGGAGAAGCCACAGCGGGAGACACTGCAGTGCTGGGCAGGAGCTGCCCAGGAGGAAGCAGTCCCTGGAGGCTGTTCTGTAAAGTGAGGCCACTCTTGTCTCCTGGACCACTGAGACCCCAGCAGGAGAAGTGCATGTCTGTACCCGAGACCTTCCCTACACACTTTGGTTGAGGAGCTTGGTATAATCAGGGTTCCCAGTGGTGGTGACATCTAGAGACAGGAGGTGCGGGGGGGGGGGGGGGGAAGCAGAAAACCTTAGACCTCTTAGACTGGCTGAACCTGGAGCCTTTACATTTAGGTCTAGAATAATGCCCCAAGGTGATTGTTTAACAGCATTTTACCAAGTGTGGAGGAAATGGAAGAGACAGTAGGGAGGAAGCCCCTTCCTTGCAGAAACCACATTGGGTGTAATTTAAATGTGGTCTAAGTGTCACAAACCTGCCAGGAGGAACATCCCATTCCTGTGCACTACTGGAGAGCCAGACCCAGTGCGTGCAGCTGTTGGATACTGGATGGAATCTGAATTCACAAAGACTCTCCTCAGCAAAAGGGGCACATGGCTGCCCTTCTTTTCTGTGACTTGTTCATTTTGAGGTATAGTGATACTGGTCTTCACCAAGTAGTCACAAACTGGACTCTTCCTTTCCAAATGTTTATCAGACTCCTGCTATGTGCTAGGTGTTTTTCTCAGTGCTTTGAGAGCTAAAAGCAAACAATAATAAGAAAGATATATAACGTCCAATCCAGTGCTTCTAAAAAATGTAAAATGTGTTGGAACCATTGACCTCTTTATTCCATATCTTACTTCTATAGTATAGATAGTTATAAGACATATGTACATGTATATGCATATATGTATTTATACATATATTATCAACTGCCCTTAACTTAGTTATCCTAGGCATTTCTGATAGTTTATATTTAATACTCTAATTTCTCTAATTAATGCCTCACCAAATCACTCTGAATATCCTCACTGCAAACATTATAATGTCTATGACAATAACATAACAAACCCAACTCAAATATCTACAGATTTCCTGGAAAACAACCAAATACTACGTACAATTTCTTTCCTGAACTCACCAACTGGATTTCCCCAATCTGTCAGGCCTGTCCAGTTCTGGGCATCATTACACTTTTGTGGAAACCTCTGAGGCCAGGCTGAAAGCAGTCAGGTGGACTGATCCATCATGACTAGCTCAACTGAGATTTGAAATCACTTTCTAACATCCCTGATTTGGGAAGCAATTGGGTGGACTTCTGCTATGGCCATATGACCCGACTTATCCACAATTGCTTTGAAATCTGAATATAGCTTTAAATATAGAGGTGCAGTCTGGCTAGGTGATGGGCTATTTCTGTTGTTGCCACTCTGACCCAATTTTCCCATTCCCCTTCCAACTCTGAGTTACCTTCTTCCTTATCTCTTTTATTACCTTTTGAATGATCTTTGCTGGGTGTTATCTCTAATTGCCTTGCCTGGAAAACTTTGCCTTATTCCTTCTACCTAAAGTGTGGCTTTTCTCAATCCCACATGTCACTGACTCCTTATTAGATGTATAACGGATCCGGGGATTGGGTGAGGGTGGGGGCCAGATCATCGTGTTCCAGATTGTCTTTGGCCTCCAAAGATGCGTGAATACATATTTCCATCTGTGATCCATAGGTACAAACCAGCCCCTCATGCCCAAGTGCCTAAGGAATCCTTTCAAAAAGCAGAGGCTACCTCTGCTACCTTTCCAGCTCTTTCCCACAGAGGCGCTGGAGTCTGTGACTGAGACCTCTGGGTTGCTTCTATACTTCTGAGAATGGACACAACCTCTGGGCTTCTTTCTCTAACAGCATTTTCTGCTGAAGAAAACCCCTCAATATTGGTATATGCATATACGTGTGTGTCCTATTTCTGTTCTCAAATGCTTGTAAAGGGTCCAGGTAACAAAGATGCATTTCAAGATAAAAGCAAACACACATTAAAGCCAGCACGTCTCTGTTGCCTGTGATTTATACACACCGTCTGCATTCGGGTACCTCTCACGTCTTTTGCCCTCTTTTCATTATACTACGGGGAATTGAGCTTCACACTGATGAATCTCCTCTGCAGCAAACCTGATAAAAGGGACTGAAAAGCAGTACTGGGCTGTGCTCATTAACACAGTAAGTTTTTGTCTTCAGTCGAGATGCTGCCCAAGACCCTTAGAGTGGGGAACGAAGCTCAAGGTCCGTGTGTTCTTGCTCCTAGCTTAGAGGCTCCCTCTACTGGCCGTAGCTGGGTAGGGTCACTTTCCAAACAAGCACATTTCTGTCCTTTCATTTGGATAGCAGAAATTTTGTCATTTGTCAACTGCACTTCCTTTCCTTTTCTACATGATTTCATAAAGGATCTTGATGTACATAGATACAGAGAGAGAGAGAGAGAGAGAGACAGACAGACAGACAGACAGAGAGAAAAAGGAAAGGTAAGAGTGGAGGATGAAGTCTTGGTACTGGAATTGAACTCCTGACCTTGTGCTTGTCAGGTAAGCACTTGTGCCACTGAGCCAAACCCCGAGCTCCTGAAGTCTTTTTATTTTTTTGCATTAATGCATCTTAAATTTTCAAACCAAGTCTATTCTTGGAAGTCATATGATCTCTGAGAGCCCATTCAATCCAACATCTGTGGAGGCCATGCTGTAGGCAGGTGCAGTGATTGACACTGAAGGTGCTGCGATAAATTAGTTATTATTTTGCTTTGGAGAAGTGACAAGCAGAGATGGAAAGTGTTGGGAATCCCTGCTAGCCTCCCTCATAGGACTATATTTTTCAGGGTGCCCCTCAGATTCCTGGGAAGGAAAAACTGTGGTTCATTTCATTTAACTCAAAGCTCCAGAGAAGAGAGCAGGAAGAGCTGCTCTAAGAAGGACCCAGGAGATACTCAGCTTGGTAACAGAATGACGTTCTTCCCCCTGTTTCTGAGAGGTAAAGAGTAAATGGCTGGCCATGGCTGGCCATCTTATGATTCTCATCCCTCCATCTTCCCACTACCCACTTGATCTAGCTGGTGTCATGGCTGGATCTGAGCCCCTGACCCTCAGGCTTTAATGTCTCCCCACCCTGCACGACCCAACTCTAGTGCAAGTCTGCCAACAAGGACAGAGCCCAGCCTCCTTCCAGAACTATCTTTTTGTCATGCTGTCCACAGGAGGCTTTTGCAGTGAGTGACTAAGACAAACACACAAAATTGCTTCAAGTCTTGGAAGAGAAAAGTGTCAACAGAGAAGTCACTCGGGGAGGTTGAACTGTAAAGAGAAACTCTTCTATCTGCTCTCTCTCTCTCTCTCTCTCTTCATTCCTTTCAGCAAATTCCAATTTCTTAGAGATGAGTTGTCTTCATTATGATCCCTGTGTTGGTCTTAGGAGGTTGGCCGGCATTTGATCAGAAGACATTTGCACAAAATAGGCTGGAGAAATGGAGGTTTCCCATGAGTTGTTTGTAGGTCACTGAGGAAACTGCTGGATGGCCAGAGGTGTGTCCCGGAGCAGGACAGAGTCTGGGTCTGTGGGAATTTGAGAGCAGATGCCGGTTCTCCTGGACCACATGCCACTCTTTCCCTATCTGTTCTTCCTCTGCATCCTGGATAAGATGGGTGCCACAGTGAAGTGCAAATGACTCATAAAACACCAATGAGTTCTTCCAAGGATTTGTTTGCCTTCTCAGAGTTCAAAGCATAAATTAGTGATCGGCAGCCTGCCAGCATCTGGTAGGTTGGGGATCAAATATTGGTGGAGCCTGGCACTTCTATATAGCCCTTAAAAATGAGAGAGTCTAGACAGATTCACATTGTAGATAAGGCTATAGTTTTGCTTTTGGTTGTTGGTTTTCTACTTTTAGTAACATGAATTATTGTCTTTCCAAGAAAAGCTATCTACTCCCCATCTAATTCAGCATTTCAATCGTGGTACTCTGTCCCAGGTCCCATTACAAATGGACAGTGCTGCAGTAACCTGACAGCATTCTTGAATGATCCTGTCCACTCTCTAGCAGGCTTTCCATGCATCACTAGTACACAAGCGGTGAGCCCAGCAATCCTCCTTGTGACCTAGGGTCATGGCTACAATGTTGTTTCCCCATTCAAATGGCCCTGAAGGGGCCTGCTCAGTTGACAGGAGCTTGGAATGTGGCTTCCCTAGGTGCCAGTGACCTGACTGGAGCATCTCCTGGGCTGTTTCCATCTAGGATAGAAGGGGCACAAGGGTAAGCACTGTCTTTTGCTGAAGGGAGGGGGGTTAGAAGTAAAACCAATGCTCTCTGAACCAGTGCTCCAGGAGTACGAACTGGAGTCAAGCAGGTCCTCGTGGGAGAGTTGGGGAGATGAGGCCTGCTAAGTTACCCCATTACTGCGCTAGTGATTACTCTCTTTTGTCAATAGCAGCTCTGCCTGATGCAGCTTATACCATTCTCACCCACTATATTAATGGTTCTCACTTCAGCAAGCCCCAGAACCTCATTAAAGCAAAGATCACTGTGCTCCACTTCCAGTCTCCGATTCATCAGGTCTGGAGTGTGCTTTGGGAAACTGCTTCTCAGACCACACCTGGAGCATCACAGCTCCGCACTATCTACAGGTCCTCCAAGAGTGAGGCTCCTTTCACCTGTCAGCTCTGATGGTTGCCTCCTATCAGGCAGGTCCAACCTTTAATCTTGGCTGACACTAGCATCCGCGACCTGGATCATCCTTCCTAACTTGCAAGGCCTGCCTGGCTGCTATTCTTATTTAAGAGCGTCCTCTGGCTTAGTTTGACCAACTCTCTCATCAGTCATGTTACCTCTGCCAGGGACTGGCTCCCTTCTACATGTGAAATGACTCAGGCTTGGGTATGAATAAAGGACATTTAGGGAAACATTACCTACTTCCCCAGCACTCTCCTCAGACTGCCTCAGTGAGGAGTATCAGTGCCCTGGAATCACTATGATCAGACAAGTTAGTTCAACTCCTTAACCGCGCACTTTTGTCCCCCAACAGTCCTGACAGCTCAGAGAAGACATCCTCACGGCTCACAAGGCCAGGAGATCCTCATAGGCAGGGTGCTGTGTCATTTGCTCCTCCTCACTTGTTCCTGGCACAGTGCCTGGAACACCCACGGGTGCTCAGTGAGGATTTACCAAATGACATCGAATGAGGCTGCAAACACAGACACCCATCTGTTCACTGACTGAACACAGAACTGTGTGATTGCTTTCCCGAGTGCTGGTGGAGGTAACTTCTGCGTCATTTGTCTTCCTGAGGCCAAGTAAAACTTGCTTCCTATTCTGCAGCCCCTGTAAAGCCAACTCTTCTTTTCTAGTTGTTGCCCAAAGGAAAACTAAACCAAGATCTATGAGACAGGCATGGAATAAATTTATGAATTAAGCAAATCAAGACAGGGAGATGAGGGTGGTGCAGTGGACTTCACAACTTCCATTGCTCATTTCCTTTGCCTTAAGCTAGACAGCAGAAAGTGGTTACATGGAGATTAAATTGTGCCAAGGGCTTTGGCTTGTCAACCCTGATCAACGTCCGATGTAGATGGAGAAGGGCATGCCCTCTGCAGCCTGCCAGTGCACACTGCGGGAGGCTGAGGAATTCCCCGGAGGCTGCACAGTCATTGTATGTGACCATCGTCTACTTTTCACTGCCAAATTCTTTCAAAGAATTAGACCTCCTCTACTTTTTGGTAAAACCTAGTTGGTTAATTTAAATGAGAATAATTAAGAAACAAAGTTCTTTTTCTTCCTCTTGCTGATATTTAGTCAGAGAGCCAAAAAAAACTGCTAATTTTAAAGTGTGCTGGGTTGTGATTTCTGCCGATTGCATTGCAATTGATTTAAACAGTCACAAGTCTCTAGGGTCATTTTTAGATCCAGGGTATGAGCAGAGCTGAGATGTAAATCAGCCTAAGAAAGCGAACACACCTACTTAGACACGCCCCCGTCAGGTGGGAGTTAATATTTGCCTCCATGGAGCTCCTACACAGTAGTCAGTTCCCTGGATCCCAGGCCTTCGACTGTTAGGAAGTCATCTGAGTTTGACAGTTCAAACATAACAAGTGTTTTTGTTTGTTTTGTTTTGTGTTTGTTTCCCCTGGAGCATGACATTCTAAAAGAACTTAATGAAGAACCATGGAGTTTTCCTACTGTTTGTTTTGGAGGCAGACTTCTGAGCCTGCCTCCAAACCAAACTGTTGATGGGAGGACTAAGGTAGCAATTTGTTTTCTTCTAGAAAAGGAAAAAAATTTCCCTGCCATTGATGCTGCTGCCCTCAGATCATGTCTGCTTTTCTAGCTGACTGATACTTTTCATATGGTCTGTGGGCTAAGGAAAGTTTTTATGATTTTGAGTAGTTCCAAATAAAAATCAAAAGAGTAAAAAAAATCATGCCATGAAAATGATATGAATTCATGTTGCCTGCTTTTCCAGTGACCATAAAGTTTTGTCAGCGCATGGATAAATACCATTTCCCTGGAACATTCATTTGTGCATGTGTTGTCTGTGGTTGCTTTCATTGCTACAAGGCAGAACACAATACTTGCAACAGAAGCCTCAGGGCTTTGCAGTGCAGATATTTACTATTTGCAGATAAAGTTTGGTGACCTCTGTCAGACAGGAATGGAGGGCACTATTTTTCAACAGGAGAATCCACATCTACAAGGACCGCCCTTGTTAAATCCAGAGGGCTTTGGTCTATACAATGTAACACAGAATGATTAAGTAAATCCAAGAAGGTGATAGTGGAAAGGGAACCCATGGAATTGCATTTTGTGTCTCATGACTTTGGGCCTAGGCCAGACTTAGAGCATTTGATTAAACCTGTTAGAATATATGGTTTAGTATTTCTTAAGACTGTTCACCAACCAGTTGATTGCTTTACTCCACTGGGGAACTCATTATGTCCCAGTCTTTTGCAATCTCAGTCTCCTTTCTCTCCTTTCCCCTGTCATCTGAGTCGCCTAAGAAATTTCAACCTTGCTTTTTTCTAATTCTGAAAAGTAGATTTGTGATATCACTCACTTAATAAGACAGTAGTGGACTGGCTGGTGGCCAACTCAGTCTGCTGCTCCTCATGGTTCTGAAACTGCATCTGCCTGACTGCTGATGTCTGAATGAGAGGTCAGTCACAAGGTGCCCAGGTCATCTAAGAGTTTTGGTTTGCAAAATAGCAGCATGCACAGACTAGAAAATGCCAGACTTATTAATGATATTTTTCATTTATGGTCAGAATATCAGGTGCAGAGCAAATTATATTACCAACTACTCATCTGGAGGCCTCCTGAAGCTGTCATCTTATTCGTCTATGAATAGGGTACCAAGAACAGGATAAATGCCTGTTGACCTGGCAGTATCTTTCAAGCGCTGCATCTTATAGCCAAAGTAGAGGGAGAGGGCTCTGCTTTTCTGTCATCCCTGTTTCTCTGAGTCCAGTCACCAAAGGCTCCTTCAAATAACACGTCTTTTCTGCCTTAGCCACTTTCACCTGCCACCTCAACCAAATGTATACAGGTTTCCTAGTGCTCTAAACAGTCTATCTAATCATGATTAATGCAGCCTAAGGATATGAGATGTGCCCTCTCCTCCGAATCAAGCTGGAAAGATAGAGTGGAGAAAAAAGTGCACTTAGAAACCCTAGACTTAAATATTTTCAACAAAAACCTAAGGCAAAAAGGATTTAGGCTTAAATATAGAAAATGTTCCTTTTTTTGCAATGATTTTGGTAGAACTCAGGAGTTCCTAAATGCCTGACTGAAGAACGTCTTATTATTGAAATAGTGAGATTGTATAACCTGATCAGTTCTGCAGAATTTCTCCCTATGGGTATGCAGACACCACCTGATAGAAAAGGGGAGAGTAATAGGAGATACGTTTATTTCCTGTTGATGAATATAAAATCTCAAGCTACTTCTATTGCCATTTCAAAGAAGGGAAAAGACCACCAGCTGAGTTGTGAACATGCCCCTCTTCCTTCTGTGACTTTTCCTCTCTCTTCCTCTGCATGCAGCATATAATTTATATGCCTGCCTCTATGACCTTTCTGTGGTAATCAAGTCCTCTGTAGGGAGGACTCTGTAGCTCATTCACCTATATGCCTTTCACACAGCTTTTGGTAGAATGCTTAGCACAAAGTGCTTGGAATGCCTAAGTACATCAGTATGAACATAAGTAGAATCCAAGATCAACAGTGGAGGATGAGAGCCCAGTCTTATTATACTTCTCAACAACTATGAGTAAGTTACTGAACCTCTGAGCCTCAGTTTATACATCACAAAAATGTGCCTAACAACAAAGGCATCAGACATTTCACAGGATTATTGGAAAGGTCAAAGGAAGGAAAGGATGCAAAACACTTCAGGATGGAAAGAGCTGTGCAAGGTAGCTCCTACTGGTCAGAAGGGTGCAAAGGCCTCTTGTGGATCCTGACTGACTGGAGACTGGAATAGAGGACACTGGCTGTGGTTCCCCTACTTATGTTCTTTAATTGGGTGACACAGAGAAGACACTAAGTAAATGCTGAACTTTCTATTGAACATGAAAATGGTATTGACTGGTGACCAGTTCTGTGCCTGTGTCTAATCAATATGCGATCAGTTTGGGAGCATGTGGATAGCTTGTATATTCTGAGGACAAAGAGGCACCCAAGACATTTGAAACAAATGTGTCCTTACAGCCTCAAAGAAGGCTTATTACTGCTTTAATTCTTGCCTGCTATTCTCTCGGCCACAAGGATCACCCACTAGTTGCTATAGCAACAATTCTCTTCATGCAGGGTCCATGTTAGAATGGAGATGGAAAGGATTCCTCATTAAAAAACAAGAAGAACGAAGAAAGAAATTAGGGTTTTGAACATATTTGCCTCTACTCAAAGCATTCTTCCTTTTATGAGAAAAAGAAAGAAGCAACTGCTATTGTTATAAATATCCTTCTATTTTCCTAGCGGTTAGGTTTCCAAGCTTTCATCTTGAACCTGTGGAGTTCATGTATGTTCTAGCACATTGGAGAAGGGTGTGTTTTCTCAAGGTAAAACATTGCAACCCAAGAGATAAAAGGATATGGGGTGTGGTTGTGAGAACCTTGTCAACTTTGAGGCTGCCTCGGTCCCAGGGAGCCCAACCACCCTCACTTGTCTCCTACATCTGCATCCTCTCCTACATCTGCATCCTAGTAGAGGATGACACAGCCTTACTTGTCATCCGTCAGCCCTTCTTCTACTTCTGGTTGTGACTTTGGTGTGGCTGTCACCCCCAGGGCAGTGCCTGTGTGGAATGCTTCCTGTGTCTGCTAGATTTGGGTGGCGAGTGTCCCAGGGAGGTAGCCATAATGGCTCTCAGTGCAGGTGGGCACCTTTGGCTGAGGATAGACTCTGCTAGTGGATAAGGACAAATCCTTGGTTTTGTACTTGCCATATGAATTTATGGGGCCTCAGAAAGAAGCAAAAGGAAAAGCTCTCCAAGCTGGAAAGTATGTGTGTGTCTTTCCCTGTAAACTTAATTCTGCCTCAACAAGGGTTTCCCCTTCAAGTGTCCAGCCCTAAGACCTAAGGCATGAAGTTCTACATCTTTCCCTGTGCAAAGGAACCTACAGAGTGAGCACGGGGCGGACCTGCTGCTGTGAGTAGAGAAATGCACACTGTGAGTTGGAACCCAAGGGCCTCAGGAACACTGAGTCTGGGAAGCTGAGTGACATAAAGATGGGCCTTGTCTTTTACAGAAAAGAGCAAGGTGCTCAGAACTCTGTGGAATGACTCACAAGATGCTGGGTGAACCCAGAGGTGGAGGAGTGGGGGCGATAGGAAAAAGTCCATCCTGAAGTCCCCTCCAATGATGCTGCAGGGAGCTGCCCCTCAGGCAGGTGTGAGGAAGCTGCAGAGGCCTTCCCAGAGCTGTCACAGAGATCAGAGGTGAGTGTGATAGGCTCAGGCAGACACTGGGTTGGGCGGGCTTTACAAAAGGGACACGCGGGCTAGGCAGTGGAACTGCAGGCACTAATAGGGCAGAGTGGAGTCGTCCCACTCCAGCTGGGCTTGCCTGGTGCCGCTCTGCCCGTGTCTGCCTCTGCCCATTCCTGCCTCCTCCTCCTCTTCACTGTTGTCCTCGCTGCTGCTGGAGCTGAGGTCTTCCTCCGCTTCTTCCTCCTCCTCTTCTCCCTCGGTCTCATCTTCCCCATGTCCTGGTGCTACATGTTTCTGGATGTCAGGAAGAGAAAGAAAATACTCATGAGAGGCTGAATGCAGCCCACTTTGGAGCTTGTGTTTTATTAGGCCCTGATGGGATTCCTTTACCTTAATGCTAACTTCCTGGGCCTGGAGACAGAGTCTCTGGAAAGTTCTTGAAGTTAGCAAGTTTCTATGTGGGAGAAGGGTATGACTTAGGACAAAGCTCAAAGACATGAACTCTGGTAAAAAGTCTGTAAATTACGGGGTGGCCATTTAAGCCAGTATTTTTAATCATTTTGGGTTTTTTCAGGCTAAGACTTGTTGCCTGGCATTTCCAGAGCCTAAGCAGAGTTTCTAATCCTCAAATGTTTGCTTCCTAGTAAAAGAATAACATTTAATCTTACTCCTTTTCCAGGCGGGAATGTAATGGGCTTGGGAGCAGATGGCCTGCTAAGCCGAGACTCAGGTGTGCTGTCCCTTGGAAATGTCCCTTTGGAAAAGACAGCTACACAGTGGTATTCTCCATGCCTGCCCTTCAGCCCTGAAACTGTATTCTGCCCTTTCCAGTCCTGTTCTATGTCCTCCCATCTTTTTAGTGTTTCCAGCAAAATCTTATTTCTAGGCTTATGTTTTAAGTTGAGCAGTCAGGACATAAAAGATGTGTCTCTTTGTTTGGCTATACCCCCTCCTTAAAGTGGCTTCTATTCTACCTTTTCCTCCTGCATAACAAACTCAGTATTCAAGGCATCTCTCAGACCAAACTCCCTCGGGGCTGTTTCTTCCCCAAACTGTCTTCTTACTCAAGCCTCCCTAACTACCCATCCTATCAGGTCGATCCCTGTTAGGCTGGCTACTGCCTGGTCCTCAGGCTTTTTTTGATCTCCACACGCAAGCTTCAGGTGTTTAAGGATGGAGATGTTTGTGTCTGCATGGTGGTGAGCTCGGCACTGCACCTACAGCACATAGTTCAGGAAAGTGAGATACCCTGGCATGCTGGCTTTGAAATAAGAGCATGAGACCAGCTGAGGGAGAGCTGGGTACCAGGCTGGAATGATCCTCATTATTTCCCAATGATCAGTTTCCCCATGTTTCCTCCAGTTTGTGTCTGCCATTACTCAGTACCTGTGGGCAAAGGGTATGATACCCATGACTTTCCTTGATAGTCATGCCCAGAGAAGGTGCCTTGCAAATCATACGTGGTTTCTAGGAGCTACTATATAACTGCAAAGATATAAACTTTGGAATTAGACAATTAGTTTGAACATTGGTTGTGTGCATTTGAACACTTCTCTCAGTTGGTTTCTACCTTGGTAAATGAGGATGATAACTCCTGCTTCACAGGTTGTTGATATATGTAGAGTACACTACAGTCTGGCATAGTGGGGGCTTAATAAGTGGCAGATGTTGCTGCTGTATTTTTGTTTTAACCTAAACTGAGCTCTGCAGGCTGAAATGGAGTAAAGCCATCTCATTCATACTGCTAATAAAGAATTCAATACTGAGTTCCTAAGTATTAGTCAGCTCTGAACTATGGAAGAAGCAAGGGATAAACACACATGGCTGCTTGCTTTAAGAAATTTTGTTCATGGGAAGACAGCAATTCACACATTTTTAATCCGAGAACAGTTGGTGGGGAAATACGGTCTGTTCATGTTGAGAGGGATGTGGAAGCTCAGAGACAGGAAGATAGGCAAGGACTAGATGGACTAGGAGGGCCTAAACAGGGCAAGGCTTTAACCCAGGAAGAACTGAGGTGGGTAGAGGGAGAGGCACCCCACCCGAGCCCCAGCCCGCCATGAGGATTTACCTCCATGGGGTTGACGGTGATAGTCAGCGCAGAGTCATCCCAATCCATTTCAGCCTCCTTGGCAGCCTCAGTTTCTTGGATGAAGTGCTGGTGGGCAATCCGAACTCGATACACACCCATGGCCACAACAAACACTAGCATGCACACGGAGATGATGATGACCACTGTGGCAATGCTTGGGACCACTGGAACCGGGAAGGAATCCACGGGACATGGTGAACAGAGGTCTAACTCCTTCTTGTGATAACACATGAACAAAACATGCGTGCAAACGATAAAATCTGCCTTCCCAATTCCCAGTAGGACTCAGGGTCAGCATCTTAGCTGGGCTGAGTTATACTGTCACCCTCTATAAAAAGACTTACTAATTCCTATCCTACAGGTTATTGTGAGTAGTAAATAAAATGATTTATTGAGTTTCTACATAGCATGGAGTGGGTATTCAATATATTCTATCTCTTCTATCTCTGGCTTTTTCTGTCAAATTATAACAGAGATCCCACTGAAAGCCTGATGTTGCAAAGAGTAGTGGGAACAGACACAGGTACCATGACATAAGTATAAGCAGAGGACTTGGTAGTATGGTACACTTGCATGTACATAAGGAGTCTGTGGAAAGCTTCGTACAAGACATGACTGTGTGCTGGCCTGAAAGAACTATCCTAATGTGCTAACTGCACCAATCTTGGTTATTACCTGTCATGGGTAACTTCTTGCTTATTCAACTGACTCCTTGCTAAAGCTATGAGTTCCTTAGATGCATGGCTAATGTCTTCTCTATTGCAGAATTCCCTCAGTTCTGAGCCACTACATACCTCTTTATTTTGGGTCACAATGACCATGCTGGATTCTCAGGCTCCTCCCCTTAGTTGCCTTACCTGAAGTGCGTTGGATGCTACTCCGGGACTCAGGATGATGGACTGACTGGAGGAAGGGAGGTTGCACAATAAGGTGGTTGACGTGCTCCTTGTCTGGGACTCTGACTTCATGTAGCACACTGACCTGGACCGAGTAAAGAGAGATGCGAGGTGAGCCAACGGCAATGGCTCTCTTGAAAGAACAAGTGATAGAGGGCTTCCCTAAGATTGGCAAGTCTCACTCACCTTCACGTTGAACTCATTGCTAGTGTACCGCCCATTGAGCTCTGAACACTTGATTCGGAACTGCCGAGCCTCAAGGGAGCTTGACTGCCAGTTTCGGTAGCGGAGGTGATGCAGCACCTGCTCATAGCGGCTCATGGAGCCCACACCTGTGCCAAGGGATCAGTTGTCATCAGGAGGCAGCAGAGGAGGAAAAGGAAAAGGAGATGTAGGCGTCAGGCTAGGGCTGCTGGGGCTTGGCACTTTGGTGCAGTAAGAATTCAAGTTGTTTATGGATAGAAGCTACATTTCTAAGGAGCCAATTAAATAGATCCTCAGGACTCCTGAACAGACTGGGGGCTCTCTGACCAGAATGTTTGTCTTCAATCTGCCAAACACTACAATATTTTCTCAGTTCAAACATTATAACAGGAGCTTCTACAGATTTTCCCAAGAGTGGGGATGTAGGACAGGTCCCCAAAATGCTGGAGGAACTCTTCAATGTCTAGAAACCCATTTCCTGAAATCAAGGATCTTTGCTGACCTCTGGGGAATTCACAGTGCACCCCTTCAGGGTCATCATACTCAAGGTTCTCTGAACGAGGTCATTCTGAGAGGAGACCCCTTGGTGGGGGGACCTTACCATAGATGGAGTAGCCTGCGGTGGAGTTTGTAGCATCCAAGTGTCGTTGGTGGAGTTCATTGTGGTTGAGTTCCAAACATTCCTGTCTTGGGTCCAAGTCCCCGCCAATCACCAAAATGTCACAAAAATCCAAGTTGTGAAGCATTTCCTCTAAGACTGCTGATCTGGGGGCTGTGGGAAGGCAGATGCACGGGAAACACAGGCATGAAGTGCAGCTCAGGAAACAGCCCTTACTGACCATCTCTCTCCTCTGTACTGCACCAAGTCAAGAGAAGAGGATGTGTAACCCCAAAGGTCATGCCCACGGCTCAGATATCAGGCGCCACTAAGGCTGGGTGGCATGAATTAGTGGGAAGAACATGGATACTCCAGTCAAAAGGTATGGGCTTAACTGAGTGTGGTGGAGCACACTTGTCACCCAGCTCTGTGACAGGCTGAGGCAGGAAGATTGTGAGTTTGAGCCCACCTCAGTGACTTAATGAGACCCTGTCTCAAAACTAAAAAAGAACTGGAGAAGTAGCTCAGTGCAAAGGCCCTGGGTTCGCTCCTCAGTGAAGCTATAAAAGAGGAGAGAAACAAAGAGAGGAGAAAGAAAAGAAGAGAAGAACAGGGTATGAATTTGAATACAACTTTGCCACTGGGAAGCCACAAAAACCTACTCTGCTTCCTAACCTGTGGTTTTGAGAGAACCAAAAGCAGTGCCCCATGCTGCCTATGTGTGACATAAGCAGTAGGTGTCCTCTGGTGGACAGCTAAGTGGCCTTCCACCAAGCACTTGTAGCTTTCTCTGTGCATCTGTGTCCTCCATCAGGCTCTGGAGCAGAAGCACCTGACTAAATCCTTAGTGTCTGACACAGGAGTTAATACGGAGCGGTTATCACTGAACATTGCTCAAATGCAGCTGGGTCGTTAATTAATAATCAATTAAGTCTATGTTATAACCAATAATTAACAACTGATAAATTAATTAGTTACTATGCTCACAGGGAGGCATATTGGCAAGTTGGTCAGTGTCATAGTCTTTATTTGACTTATGACTCCAAATTTTTCAAGGGAATATCTCAGTCTTAGAAAGCTGGGAAGAATTGAGCAATCTAAAATAAAATCTCAAGATGAAGGTTATTGGTATTTGTGTAGTGTGCAAACATACTATTAATGAGCAAGTGTTAAAGACAGCACTACAATTATCTCCATCTCACCGATGGGGAAATGGAAGTTCAGAGGAAGGTGAAGGGTCCAAATTACACAGAAAGTGAGAAGAGGAACTGGGAGAGAAACCACGTTTTCTAACATCAGAGTTTAGAAACTGGTCATCTTTAGGCCTACGATCTTCCTTTGCTCTTGACTATTTACCTTTTTTTGAAAGACTTATGAGCCAAGATTGGTTACACAGTATATTTACTTATTTATAAAGCAGACTGGATATGTCTTTTGCATTCTAGGACATGAAAACAGAAATTTAAAAGGATTTATTAGGAATTAATTATCTTAAATAATTATTTTATTTTGTTTAATTATTTTCAGTGAGCCAAAATATTTTTGCTCTTGTTAGATAGTATTATAATTGATACCTATTATACAGTTAATTTTTAACTGTTTACCAACCTCAGGTGTTTCAAGTGTCATTAGCAAAATCTAGAAACACAATAATATACATTAAATACAAAGTATACCATAAACAATAGTGTAATGTCAGATAGGTTTCATATAGTGTCTGGGGGTTTGGCGGCTTCTTGTTAGGTAGAGTTAAATCACCTTGGCTCCTATCTCCCGATGTAGCTGACAGAGCCAGCACTAGGTAGGGGGATGTGCTGGCTGCTTTTTCCTCTTCATTCTCTTCTGCTTGGACTATGGCATCATTTGTCATCTGCAAGTGTTTTGATTCCACTGTATTGAAGGGGGTACTGAGCCCAGGAATCCAGAAACAGATCAGCCATGGTTGAGCCCTCTGGGAGCCCTGGTCTGGTTTCATAGACAGGTGATCATCACAAAGGGCTGAAAAATGTGTGTTGGAGGGAAACACCAGCAGCCGCAGTGTGCAGAGCACAAGGTCAGCCCAGCCTGGAGTAAGGTGGTGGTAAGCAGGGCCT
Organism: Cavia porcellus; assembly: GCF_034190915.1. Taxonomy (NCBI): domain Eukaryota; kingdom Metazoa; phylum Chordata; class Mammalia; order Rodentia; family Caviidae; genus Cavia; species Cavia porcellus. The sequence goes on along the minus strand of NW_026947488.1, from coordinate 65,601,103 downwards.
TCTGGGGTGGCATCTAAGGTAGAAAGGTTTGCCCCAATAAAGGGAGATGGAGAAGAAAGGAAAAGGGATCTCTCAGCCAGAGAGAAGAAAAAGAAAAGTGTGGACTAACACAAAGGCATGAGAGAGAGACAGACAGACAGACAGAGAGAGAGAGAGAGAGAGAGACAGAGAGACAGAAAGAGAGAGAGAGAGAGAGAGAGAGAGAGAGAGAGAGAGAGAGAGAGGAGAGGAAAGAGTCTGTCTTTGCAACTGAGATAACATAAAGAGTGAATCACTGGGGGCAGAAGATGGTGTTGGAGGCAGTCACTGAGGTCCAGTAGCAAATGTCTTTAGCTTGCTTGTTTAAGATACCCTTAATAATAATTATTCCAACAATGATAAGAAGGAACAATTTAAAATACTAATAATAGCTCCCAGGCAACATGCCTATGTGCTCTGTATGCACCTCTCATAAATAGAAGGTGAAATGTGGACCCAGATAATTGCTTTTCTCTGCATTGCCCATATGCTGGTGTCAGACAAAGCAATTCCAGATGCTCTTGGGCTGCAACCAATGGAGGTCAACAGGCCTCACTATTTCTGTCTGATTGTAGCCACAAATGAGAACAGGGTAAGTAGGAAGATCACACAATCTAATGCACCTTGGCATGTAACTAGGAAACCACCCTGCCAGGACAGGTGGTGAAACACCATCAATTTTTATGAGCTCAAGCACCCCTGTTCACTAGGGACCGGTGTGGTTTAAGGCAGTGGGTAATTAGGATTATTATAGAAGCAGATCTTTAGGGACTTAGGCCTGCTGGCACCAGCACATCATTAACAGTGGCTGTTTGAGGGGGTGAAGGAGAGTTGAAAGTGTTCTCTTAAAAGAAGAGCAAAGAACAGTTTCCCAATGGACAATTCCCCCACCCTTCCCCCTTTCTCTGTTTTCCATCCCCTTCCCCTAACATCTCCTGTGGCTTTCAGTGTAACTGCTTCTCCTTGGCCGATGATTCAAATTACTCTTTCTTTAAGCAATCCTTCCAATAATGAAACTGTTAGAAATAACAGCTTGAAAATTTACTGAGAGCTTAGAGTCATACTGCTGAATGAGACCTAACTTTTGCTGTGTGTATATTAAGTGATATTTATATTTTGTTCTCTGTGCACTTTCTAGCTTTTATTTTGAGGATTAAAATAATACATGCTCAATATAGAACATTTTTACAGTTGTAGAAGAGGGTAGAGAAGCAGAAACAGATTGGCGTTGCCCATGCTTCTCGGAGAATATCATTGTAGCGTTAGGCATCGTTCCTTCTTGGCATTTTCTTTTTACGTGGTTAAGCTCATGCTGTATGTATACTATGTAATTACACATCTCACTTTTTTTCACTTTAGGGAAAGATGTCTTCCCCTTTGATGTACACTCATGTGTATACCTCATGATTTGCTAAGCTATCTATTCCTTTCCTGCTGTTCATTTTGGGCATTTCTGCCTTTGTTTTGCTGCTGTGTGTCACTCATTCACAGTGAACAATGCTGTTGCCTTGAGTATGATTTGTGTTGCTGTAGGAAGTTAAGGCACACCTTTCGCACACCCTGCATGCATCTGTACCTGTGGTTTTCATGTCCCCCGTGGCATCAGGTTTGGCAAAGGTGCTCACAATTTTGATATCTGGGAAAAGGATCACTCCTCTGGCACTTTTGAACTGGGCAGCAGGTCTCCAGAAGTGATCTGTGCCCTGCAGGGTGATCTGGGGCTCCATGGCCTGCAGGACCATCACATAAGCATCCACATCAGGGATACTGATGCACACATCTTCCCCAAAGCACCTGGGAAGACAGCTTTAGTCACCGAGCTGGCAAGAAATGGTTAAACCACCTGCAACCCAGCCATAGGCAGGGAGTTGCTACTTCTAGTCCTGGACAAAGCATTTTGACTGCTAGGAGTCTCTGAGGATGCCAACAGAGCTTCAGATTTAAAGCCACATTATCATCCAAACTACTAGTAATGTAGGGATTTAAAAGATTGGCTCCTGGGAGGAATGGAAATTTTGTATGCTAGCAACAAGTAATGTTAAAGCTTTCATTATCCTTTAACAAAGCAATCAATGACAACATTAATTAGACAGCAACTGCCTGTTACGTACATCAGTATTTGGTAAGCAAATTGTTGCTTTACTAGTTGGTTACAGCTATCTGACTAATGAGACCCCAGGGCTAAACTCTCTAGCCATAGTAACACCCTGTGTCATTAATGGGATCACACTAGTGTGACTCCTGCAGGGCAAGGGACACAGTTCCACCAAAGATCCTCTCCTTTTCCCTAATACAAGGCCAAAAAGCATCTGGAGGCTGCAACAATGTGACAATGAAATCAAAGTCTTAGAAATTAGGCAGCCAAGGATCCATGACCTGGCTCTGCTTCTCCTGAACTGGCAGACTATAGACAGGGGGTGCTCAGTTGCTGTGAATCTCAGTCTCTTCATCTATAAAATGGCAAAATAATAATTACTTAATGGTAGTAAGCATTAAGACTCTGGAAAAGAATCTGTCGAGAGCTCACATTATGATTTGAGCTCAGTAAAGGTTAGTTGATCTGATTCTGTCTTCAGAACTCAGCGAGAACCATTTCACTGTCACTGAGGCCAACATTTGGGATGGGAAACTGAGCCAAACAGGCAGTAGGGGAATGCTGGCTGCATCCCTCTGAGATAGGTGTCATCTCACATGCCCTGGGAAGGTCTAGGCAGGTCTTGGGCTGAGCCTCCCCATCCTCTTCTGTGGAGTGGGAAAGATGCAGGAGCTGTGATGATTTACTGCTTTCAGTTTTGTGTTACCTCAACCACACCAACTCCTGTAGTCTCCTCTCCCCTTGAAGCTTTCAGAAGTCTGGACTCAGAGGTGGATGGACCACCTATCACCTTTCTTTACTCTAAAGTAGAGCTGACTCTACTGAGGTGCCTCTTCCCTACGCTTAGGCTTCTGGAAGTGGTAACACCCCTTCCACTGCCCTGTGGAATGTAACTGTCCTTGTGGGCACCTCTTCTGGACTCAGCCATGGTGCAGTCAACGGATTTATCTTTCCCAGCTTGTTCCTCTCTTTCTGAGTTTTCCTGTTCTAGGTACCTAGGGACTCTAGGATCTCTCTGGAGTCTCCTTCCTACCAGTCCTCCCAGGCAAGTACTGTGGCTAAAAAACAGTGTGGTAGGCCAGCAGGTGAGTTATATCAAGACTTTTGCAGTAATCTCACCTTCTTACCTCAACTCTGTTTCCTGGGAACAAGATCAGTGTCCTCCCCTTCTCTAGCTTACCTACAGTATTGAGGAGCTCATTAAAGCTAGGTTGGATAGTTTAATTCAATTTAATAAACATTTGTCAAGCATTTACACTCTTTGTATCAGGTGGCATGCCCTTAAATCAGACCAATTCAAGACCAGCTAACAGTGAAGGTCAGAGTAACTCTGATCCCGTTTTGCAGGGGTGAATTCCTAATGGGCAGCAGTAACCCTGCCCCCTCAGGTGGGCCCTAGACTGAGTGGCGTCCACTCACTGGACTTTGGAGGAGACTCTGAGACGCCGCACGCCTGCTGTTGGGAACTGTCTGGAGTTGATGTAGGAGACCTTCTGTAGGGCATGGTTGATATTCCCAATGTCTTCTCCTTCCATCACCAGGATAGACTGTGAGGGGTTGAAGTGGTACTGGAAGACAAAAGTGAGTATCAGGGGAGAAAATACCGTGGGTCCCCTGGAAGTGCTATCACTCCATGGAAAGGCTGTTAAGACCCCCACAGGCATATCCAGAACATCTGCAAGTGAAGCATTTATATGTACAAACAGTCATTTCTAATCTCTTAAATGGTACTTGTCACTCTGTAGTGGACATCTGGACCCTTCTTATGAGTTTTCCCCATGGACTGTAAGCTCCTTGTAATACTGGCCTGAGTCACAGAATGGAATTCTGAAGGCCCAGTCACAGTGATGTTGATGTCCAGGCCTTAGTAAAGGGTGGTTCAGGCACTGTGTGACCCAGTTGGTCTGAACCAGTAACTTTCAGCCCTTGGATGGTCCATGCCCTGATGTGACATCCTCAGTACTTGGATGCTGGCTCCTTTGGTTGTTTTTGTTTTGGCCTTGAACTGCTCTCTAATTCACCCTTCTGTGTGTTCCACTTCTGGATGCATAATTCATAGTCTTAGCTTTCAGTCTTGGAGCTGATTTTCTCAGTTACTGTCTTTCTGTCTCTCCTAGATCTCATCTATTCCGTGGTCTTTATTCATCTTCTGCTTACCCGAGGGTTCTTTATCTATCCACTGCATGCTGAGTCCCTGGTATTCCACTCTTGGTGAAGGCCAGTGCTCCTCACTGAGGGTGCTCAAGCTGATCCAGATCTTAGCTCCCTCTTATATCTCCCTAGCAGTTAGGTGTCTTTGAATGAACATGAACAACAGTGAGTTGCTGATCCTGACACACTTCCGGACAATAATTATTTGGAATAGTTATCAATCAAGTGGCAAGAACTTATCTGTGGCTTCAGACTATATATTTAATGCTCATGCCATAGATAAGGGAGGTGGATATATTTTAATGTAGGTCCCTGAAAATTATTTACTTTTCTGAACAGATAATATTATGCATAGGATTCAAATATATGTATGTGCTAAGTGAAAAATGCTCTTGCTCTTATTGTCATCCATTCAGTTTCCACAATTCAATCTCATAAGTAATCATTCACAATTACATTAATTTCTTATGGTAAATTGCGTTTTTCTACATAATGTGGTTTTATATAGGAGATTTATATATGCTTGCCCTGTTGTCAACAGGCTTGATCATGTGACTTGTGCTATTTTCCCTGTAGAATATATGCAGAATAATCTAACCTCTTTTCCCTCCACTTCATTAATCTGCAGTGTACTAGGTGGAAGTGACAGCCCACCTCCTGGATGGGGATGAACCCTTAACGCCAAGCCATTGATTTTTCAGAGTCATTACTGCAATAGCTTAACCTGTCTGAAGTTTTTTTTTACAGTGTGACTCTTCTCCAGGGCTGTGTGGCATCTTTGAAAGACCAGAGGCTTTGTGGAATGGCACATTCCAGCTCGAGTACAAACTACAGAGTATGGCTTTGGAACAGTTACATCCTCTTTCTAGACTTCCTTTAAAATAATGGAGAAATTAATATTAACCTATCTGAAGTTTAAATGACATAGTACAGTGGAGCATCCCTTGTCTGGAATGCTTGGGACCAGAGTGGTTCCGATTTAAGATGTTTTGGATTTCAGAATATTTGCATATTTGTACATAATGAGATATCTTGAGGGTGAGACCCAAGTTTAAACATGAAATTCCCTTATGTTTCATATATATCTTACATAAACGGTCTGAAGATAATTTTATATAATATTTTTAATGTACCTATATGTTGACTGTGACCTGTCACATGAAGTCAGGTGTAGAATTTTCCACTGCAATATCATATTGGTGTTCAAAAAGTAATAAAGTTTTGGGTTTCAGAGTCTCTTGTACTTCAGATTTCTAGGTTAAGGATGCCCAGTTTGTGTAATGTTCCCAGGTGTCTGACATAGGATTCCTTTGGTTATAATTCTGAACACTGCAATTTTCACTGAGTTGAGTCTTTGCTTGTGGGGTGGCCCTTCCTTCTCTGTGATCCAGTTCCCCCTTTTCCCACTCAAAGCCCTGCTCAAAGTATTTCTGAGCAATGACTTCTAATCACATGCACCACTCTTTTGCTAGATTTGGGCACACCCAGGCATATGTGTCACCGTTCCCCTCTGGGTTGGTGTCAGCTGCAGATGCCTCAGCCATTTAAGATGTTCAGCCTGGAGCTGTCACATGTTAGTGAGTCATAATTAGTCCTGTGGCGTTTTGCAAGTCATCTGTTTAAGACTTGAGAAGATTCAATGTCATTCTTCTAAAAACACCACTTATGTTCTAAAATGCTTGTCTGATCCTTGTTCCCTTCTCCTCCTCTGTGTCATCCTTCCAGTGGCAGAATCTCATGATCTTCATGCTGTCTGTGTGCATCCTGCAGCAGAGAACCTCAAAGACAGGGTTGACTGCCTTTTCCCAGCACTGTTACAAGGGCTAGCACATGAGAAGACAGGATAAATGGTGAGCCTTTTCGGAACAGGCTGATCTCTGAGTCTGCAGGAGTGATGAATAGGAAAACCATACAGTTTCAGAAGGACTAACAGCATCTCCTGGCAGTCAGCAGAGGGTGTATTCCCACTGTAGCCACTTGGTGAAAGCAAAGGTTAGGAAATGTGTCAGATCTCCAGCTGGTAGCCTGGCCTGGCTGCTACAGCATGCGGTGGGCAGTCATAGGGCACAAAGGTGGGCACTGGCATGCTCTTTAACATAGTTCTTTTGCAGGTTCAGTAAAATACTCTAATGTTGGTTCATCTATTTTTCCAACTGCAGCATCCCTGCTCGGTGTTTGAGTTTGTGATTACACAGAGGACGTGTCTGTACAGGCAGACACAAGGGCAGGAAATGGTAGAAGGCCAAGTGGCTGGAGAAAATAGTAAGGGTGACAGCACTCACTGGCCCATGGGAAGCTGTGTTGTGGTGGAAGTAAGTCAGTGAGGTGCTGGACAATCACTGTAGAATGGTCATCATTTCTAGAACTCAGCTCTTGTCTCTAGTTGCCTAGCTGATTGGGCTGTTAATGGAGTTATTGGACGCCTATTCATTGGGGGTAGGCAATCATGGCTCTTTAGAAGCCTTGGCCCTCCCTTGAGCATCTGCTGTATGCCAGCCCCTTGGGCTGCACTAAGTTGAAAACTAGCAATTTAGAGACTCTGCTGCCACAAAACGACCTGTGATTTGTTAGGAGCCTACTAGGTTCAGCTTTTACACCATACAAGAAGTAAGTGCATTGTATGCATGAAGAATTGGAGAACAAAGGATTAAAATATTCCAGGAATGTCTTGTTCCAGAATTCGTACTGTTTCCTGTTCTTCCACACTGGGAAGATGGCAATGGCAGGGATCGTATGTAAAAATCAGAATAGGTATTCCTGAGGAATGTGGCTATTCTCTAGTATCTTCTATGGATTTAAGACAGTAGTCACCATGGCATTCAAAAATTCAAGACATCTTGGAAAATATTAGAAATAGGAGTGATCTAAAGGAAGAAAAGTCATTCCAAGAAGCTGTTTCAGGCCTATGAGCAGACACAAGCAATTCCTTAATCATAGGAGGGCCTCACTTCTTTAGACAGGCCAGGGAACAGAGATGAGGCCAAGTAACCTGGCAAATAAAATGATGGTCATCACTCAGGACATGAAGGATAAATGTGTGTTGGAAAGAAGATAGTTTTAATAATTTTCAAGAATATCTTATTGTGCTTGCTTCAGCAGCACATATACTAAAAAAGAATATCTTCTAATCTGAGTTGCTAGGGTGAGGGGAAGAGTGTAGATTTATCTTGTGCAAGTCCCTGATTCCCGGTCCCCTTATTTTTGAAACGAGGTCGTAATATTTAATTTGTTTTGAGGAGCAGGGATAATGAACATAAAACAGCCCCCAGTGGGTGCTCTGTAAATTGTGTGTCTTATTAACTTCTCACACAGTGCTCCAGTTCTCACCAGCCATGCCCTAGGGAGAGAAAAGTGACTTGGTTGTGAATAGGTGGTATCCTGAAAAGCCAGATTAGCCTCCCTTGGCCTCCGCATGTCTCCTCTTTTCAGAGGCTATGTAATTACTCCATAGGAATTGCTACACTTCTTAATTTATAATTCTAAATCCACAAGGCTCTTCAGGCCAGCATCTTTGGTTTATTGCTCTGTGGTGCCTGGAACTCTGCAGCTGTGGCCCCATGGGTTGTGCAGAGCAGAGCAGGTGCACTTAGAGGCAGGCGGCAATCCCAGAATCAGTGAAAGAGAGGGGGTTTGGAAAACAATTGTGCATCAATGTTTAGTCAAAACTCTATGAAGACAAGTCCATCAAGACCATCCATTCCAACACAAGCTGGTCTTGTGAGCTTCCTCCAATGACAGGTGATTAAGCCATTGTTGTATGTGTGCATGTGTGCCTGAACCATGTTGAAGAATGATTTGCAAAGTCCCATTGTCTTTTCATGCATTCTCTCCTCCTTCCATCTCCCCACTTTGATCCAGTGTCCAGGGTTAGCTCCATAGACCCTCCATCACCAAGAGCATGTTCCTTTGCTTCAGCCTTCAATGACTCCCAGCTATTGACACTAAATATAAACACCTAAACACAGCTAGAAGGCCCCATAATATGGCCTCTGCCACCTCTCTGGTCCTACTTTCTAACCCTCCTTCATGCAACTTGGGTACTTACAATGCTTGTGGAAGCCCCCAGGCACACACTGTGATATATCTCAGTCCTCCTGACATTGCTCAGGCTCTTGGATTTGCCTGGAATGAGTACTCTCTTTCCCACTCCCTCTGTCTTTTCCAGATTGGAGTCAACCTAATATCGCATATTTTATTCAGGGTTCACCTCCTCCAAGGAGTCTTCCCAGACTGCCATTCACCTGAATCTGGAGCTTTGGAGTGGGATATCCCAGCTTCAAGTTCTGGCTCCCTAACTGGAAGATCTTGCAGGAATTTCCTTTCTCCTTCGGTCCTCAATTCCTGATGTGTAAAACTGGAATGTTGTCAAAGGATGTTCTGGGAGGTAATGTGCAGAGGGAGTTTAGAATGGTGCCTGTCACTTGGAAGCCCTCAATAAACATCAGTGCTCATCATTGCTATAGGAGTCATCAAGACTGACCACAAATGTCCACTTGGGCCACTGAGTTCCCTGAAGACAGCAAACTGGGAAAACTCATTTCTGTATTCTAGAAGCCAGCTCAGAACTAAATATTTGAGTGTCCATGCTGAAGTGACCACAGTATAATAAATAGTATGAGTGCTCAGGACACAACTAACCCCTCCAAGGCTACCCAGAACCAGAGCCTGCAAGCAGGGGACCCTGCAGGGGACTCCCTGTACAGGAGAGGCAGGGCTGGGGCAGGACTGCAAGGTAAAGCTCCATGGCAGCATTGGGAGGGGATGGGTAGCAGATGGGGAAACTTTTACTGTAGTCTCCTTCCTTCAGGGAATGGCTAAGAAGGGCAGCTCTCACAGCTCTGTGGAGGAAGTGCTTACTTTGCCTGCAGAAGGCAGAGGGCACAAAGTGGGTCACTCAGCTTTCAGAGAGGAGCAGAGGAATTGCTTTCCCACAGTGGGAAACATGATGATTGAGCAGGGTCTCAGATGATGTTGACCCTCCCTTAACAGCGGGACCCAGGGACTCAGTACCAGCAGGAGCATCTTACACCCAGCTCAGTCCAGGGAGACACTTGGTGAGGCCACAGTCAGTCACATCCTTTCCAGATCTGCCCAGGAGGAACTTTGCTTGGCAAAGCTTGCTTCTCTTGGAACACTTGGACATTCTAATTCCATGGGGACAAGAAAAATCATGAATCTGTTTACGTTCCTTTTGACTGCCAGAAATTGCTTAGAGCACAATCTGTGCCTCACTGTAACTATGTAAGACCCTATGACATCCATACCTGCTTTCTAAGACTACCTCACCTTGGGCTTTTCTTCCCTTTCTAGTTTGTATTTTATAGAGTCTTAACTTCTTGTTTGTTTTTCAGGTTATGGTAATGCATTCTTGCATGCTGCTCCAGTTCCTTGAGGCAAATAAACAGAGCAACAAACCAAACCACAAATGAACCAAGTACAACTTCCTCCAGGTGGGTGCTTGGTATGTGCTGAACCGTGGGCTGATTGGACACAAGGACCTGACCTAGGAGTTTCAGGACATATCAGCACAAGTCCATTCTGGAAGTCAGGGTCACTATCTTCCCTCCATGTCAGCACCTTTGCTGTGGTGCCATTTCTATGTAGTGTTGTTACAGAGACAAATATTTCCTGGTGTGTTTGAGTGCTGAGTGGCTTCAGTCGCATAAATCAGTGTCTTATCAGGGGTAACCCCAGCTCTTTCCTTACCTTTATTCCTTGTCCGAGGCTTTCCAGTGAATTAATATCCAGCCCCTCCTTGCAGGCCTGCAAGCAGGAAATCACCTTCTGGCTTTCCATTTTGCCAGGGCGGATGGTAAGACTGGCCAGGCTGCCGTGGAAGAATTGAGCAAATCGTGGTTTGGCAACTTCACCTCCTGAAAGAAAAAGCAGCACTATCACTTACCCTAAGGAAGAAATTATTAACTGAGGTGCCAACTGGCCATTGAGCCAAGGTCATACTGTGTGGCCCATAAATCTGAAGGAGAATGTGTGCATTTGGAGAAGCGCTGAGTCCTGTGGGCACTTTAGTCCACTGTCGCCCACATACAAGTGCTCAAACTGCTGTGCTGCGAACCCTTCCTGGGAGCTACACCTTCCTGTCTTCTCCATGATTTCCAAGTCAGGCCTCGTCAGAGGTCCGATTGCAGGCAGCTTCTCCGAGCAGTCTTCTTCACTGTATTTAATTTAAGTATTTAATTACTTACTGGGCTGTATTTAATTTAAGTAATTAGTATATACCATCCCTGTTGCTTCAAGGACTGATTCAGGGGTAGACTTGAAATTCACCTTTACTGTCCACCTTTGGGCAACCTACAGAAACAAAATTTGCCTGGATCTTGTGTGAATGTCCAGCAAGGAAGCAAACCAAGCAAGAAACAGGGATCTAGGCTGCCTTGCAGCTTCATCAGTTTTCTGGAAACACTCTAGATTTTGTATGCTGTTTCTCTAGGCCAGTGATGCAAATCTTTCAGGGTCTGAATGCCCAGACTGCAAACCAAAACACACTTATTTATCATAAAGTGCCAACATTGCAATTAAACCTCAATACTGAGGTTTTGGTTTAGGGAAAATAACTCATACATTTGGCTCACAGAGAGGGCCCTGCATGCCTGCTGTGGCCCAGGTGCCATAGGTTTGTCACTGCTCCCTAGGCAGTCTCAGCTCAGCAGTTCCCGTGGCTTCCCTGGCGCTTAGGCATCCCACATATCTTCCTTTGTCCCTGTTCCTTCTCTCAATGAGAAGGAACTGTCTCACTGTCTCCTCATGGGGAGAGTAAGTACATTTTAGTGTTTTCCAGGCCCTTTAAGTTCCCTCAGTGACCTGTTGTTCACTGAAACCTTTCCCGGTCTCCTGTGCACTGTGCCATGAATTTCCTCTCACTGCAACCCCTCTCTATTGTAAGCCCCACTATGTTCTCTCTTTGTCCTGAGTCACAGGATACTGATGGTGGATTTTAATGCAACCCTCTCCACTTGGTATTGTACATGAATGTTTTACATGCATATGTTTTATTGCTTCAACAGCCTAAAATTGAGATGTTCAAACTTGGCTATGCTTTTTAATCAACTGAGGATCTCTTAAAAGATTCTCAGATGCTCAGTGCTTGGTCCCACCTTTAGGGATTCTCACTTAATTGGGATAGGAAATTTTAAAAGCTTCTCCAGTGAACCAAATGCAACGCCAAGGTAAATAACCACTGAGCTTTTAGTTCTGTAAGAAAACTCCTCGTGTTTTCTCTCTCCTTGATGCCACCTGCAGGCTTACCTTTCACCTTGCTATAATTTATTAGTTTAAGTCTCTCTTGTTCTCTCTCCTGGATAGCAAGGATTACTCATGCATTATTCATTTTAATGAAGACAGTACTGAGCAAGTATTAGGGGCTGAGGTCTGCACCAGGCACTTTGCAAACATTGACTTGTTTATTCTTCCCAACAATACTTGGCCTCTTCTATTCTTGTAGCATCCTGCACTCTGCTTGGTACATCACAGACATTTTATACGTGACTGCTGAACTGAAGGGGATGGTATGTTGAATATGAGCAGATCAGAGGGCCTTGTGGCTATTTCACCAACATCAGTTTCCCTCTTTCTCTCTTGCTAAGGCATTCTAGAATGTTCAGGAGCAGACAGTCTCCATGGATGGGCTGTATTTAATTTAAGTAATTAGTATATACCATCCCTGTTGCTTCAAGGACTGATTCTGGGGTAGACTTGAAATTCAGTATCAAGAACAAATCAATCAACACTTGGCATTCACTAAGCCAGAATGATAGGCCCAGTGATGATAATGGGACCAAGTGTGGGCCAATGTAGTGAGAAATACTGACCAGCAAAACAACACAAAAACAACTTTCCTCTTTTTCCCCAGAAACTTTGCAACCAACTCTTGTTGTCTTTCCCTGAGGATCATTAAGATGGAAGGCCAAGGGCCACTATGGCCTTCTTGCCAATGGCTTGGGAACAACAAGAGCAGTGCAAGGAGGAAGGCAGAGCTGGATGAGTCAAGCAGGATTGAGCAGAACCAATTGGACACCCTCCCTGCCGTGCTTTGAGATATATTCAGCTGTGTGAGCCATGCGTCTATCTTCATGAGGAAGCTGTTTTCAGTCAAAATACTGTTGCTTGATACCCCAGATTCTTTGTTTTGGAAGTGAATGATGTCTTTTTCAAAGTGCTCAGTTCATGGGGAAATTTTAAATAGATTTAGCTTTGAGGAATGTCCTGAGATGGTTCATTGCAATAGGGAAGCCCATTGAAGGTCTTTTAATCTAGAAATTTAAAACATCTATGGATAAAGTACTCCTCCAAGCCCTTATCATGTCCCTGTGCTAGCAGATCTGCAGAAAGAGGGCATGAGCCTGGGTATGGACAGGTGCTCCTGCCACATGGCCTCTTTCTTATTTTGTCCTTATCCTGGAGTAGCAGATCCATCAACTACCATTTGTTAGACATGAAATAACATACCAAATACCATGTGAAGTACTAAATACACATCATTTCATTGGATCTTAATAAAACCCCTAGGAGATAAGTACTTATTCTACATTTACAGATGGGAAAATTTAAGAGGGGAAGTGAGTGGCATTACAAGAAGTTGCAAAGTGTATGTTCCTGTAATGTGCATACATCCATCCACACTCAGCGCCAAGTAGGTATCCTGGTGGTGCTGGCCAGCTGGCCTAGTCCAAAGCAAGGCTATGATCTAATCCTCCTCCATCTCTCACTCAGCAGTTCCATCCTCAAGGGCCAAGCTTTGTGACTCTTGTGGATGTGATGACATTTCTAATATATTATTTTGTCTTAGCAAAACATTTGCATGTTTGTATTTTGATTCAAAATGTGATGCCCTCTATTTATTAGTGACAAGGCTCCAGGAAATCAATTCAATTAGCATTTTGCAATAGGAGGCCAGCATAAAATATGAAATATATGTACACCCAGTGGTGGTTGTGATGCAGGAGTCTAAAACATAATTGATAACAGGGAAGTATCTCTTTCTATTTAATATCTAGGGTATCTGCATAGACCACATGGTTCCTACATTAACATTTGAAATAAGAACAACTATGAATCATTTTAAGAAAGCAAATAAAACCTCATTTCTCTCACAAAGAACTTTCTTTAATTGTTTGCAAACATAAATTTGGCTTCCTAAGGCTAAATACCCATTTTTAAAGCATTTTCTGTATGCCTAGTATTCTGTTAGATTCAGTTAATTATAAAATGTGGAACATGTTCTTTGGAACATTATACTGGATGAAGAGAGAATAAAGTAAAGACATTGGTGAAGTAAGATAAAAATATAAGAATAAATTTTTAGGATATTAAATACTCTAAGGCATTGCCTGATTAATTTTCAAGTAAGTGCTCCAGATAATATGCATAATAGGTTAGAGGGGGAACATAGCCACTGTTTGCTAGGTCTTGAAAATGTGGCAGGTTTCTTCATATGTTATTTTATTTATTCCTTAAGTGGTAGAGTAGCACCTTGGAGATCTTAGCCTTTGTTCTTTTTTCCCTGTATTTCTCTCATTTCACTTCAATTTAAACATATCTATAGTCTGACATAGGGAGGGGCACAGAATGTTTAAGCTGTGTTTTTCCAGTGTGGTTTCCAGAATCTTACACTTTAGCAGGGCAGGGAAGACCATCAAATGAATCCACACTGGGGGAGGAGTAGAGGAAAAGAATCTGGTTCCCCCTGATGAAGTGAGGATGAGGGTGGCAAGGAGTGGAGTGGATAAGACGTCAGAGCTGCAGAGTGAAGAAATTCCTGAAAATTCTTCCTGGGCATGGGTGTGTGCTGTTACACACTGGTTTGGTGTAGCTGGGCAGAAGGACCACAGATGGATTTACAGAGAGAGCATGAGGAGCGGCAGACATATTAGTGTACCCCAAAGAAGGCAAGGACATACCGAGACAGCTGTCAGTTTTGAGGGACAATTAATGACCAAGGGTCTAAAAAAAGGTAGGCACCATTTCAGTGGGACAACTGTGTGTGAACACACTTTGAGCTTTGCAATCCTAGCACTACACAATGCCCCCTGCAGGCAGCCAGCACTATAGATAAAGGGGAAAATTCCAAATCTATGAAGGTTAAATCTTCCCCAATTAGATGGAATGAGGGTTTAAAGTAAAACAAAAATGGGAGTGGGGAAAATCTTTTTCTCTTTGTGAACTCAGATTCTCATTGGCCATATTTGGAACTCTTTTTATAGATTAAAAGATGTTAAGTTAGATAACATCCACAAGCCAGAAATGAGTGAAACCAACATTCAAACTTGGATCTTGCCTGTTCCCAAGCCTTTCTCCTGCACATCACATAGTGAGATGAGGGTCTGGGGAAGGATGAGTTTTCAAACAGGAACAGATTGGGGTTGACATGATGCTGGGGACAATCCTGACCACACTGGGCTCTGTGGGCTCCAGATGGTCTTAGAAGTGACTCCCAATGATTCAAATCAACTTTTCTGGAAAACATAGTTATCTCCAAAAACAACAGTACAGTTGGCCCTCTCTATCCACAGATTTCATGCTCACAGATTCAACAAGCTGGAGATTGAAAAGATTTGAAAATATTGCTTTCTTTTCATCAACCTTCTTCTTTTCCATTGTCATTCTCTAACCTGTACAATATAAAAGCTATCCATAGACTTTATGTTGTATTAGGTACAACAAGTAGTACAGAGATAATCTGAAGTATATGGAGGATGTGTATAGGTTTTATTCATATATTGTAATAAATTACACAAGAAATTTGAACTTCTCTGAAGTTTGGAACCTTCAGAGGATTTGAACAAGTGCCTTGCAAATAGTGAGGGGCGAGTATATTTTGCAAACATGATTTAATGTACCCTGTTAAACCTGAGCCAGTGTTTGCATTGGGAATAAAGAGTTATGGATCCATCCCTCATCTTCTCAGCTTTCTTGCATCTGAGAGGTGGAGCCTCATCACTATAAATGAAGCTTTCAAATCAGCAAAAATTCATTTTCCTTTAAGCATAATTTGAGGTAAATGATCTATGGATTGTAAATGCACAAAGTTTCCTCCCTACAAGGCGTGTTCAGGATACTGGTCCTGATTTTTATTCTGTCATCCTCAGTGCTATGTAGTCTAAAAAACACATGGGAAACAGTGGGGGCGATGTTCTCTCTTGCTTGAGTTGGGTGCTGCTCTGCACAAGGCTGCTGGATGGGGATTCCCCTCAGTGAACACAATTTCATGGATGGTTGGGTGTTAATTCTGAGCAATGTAAATGGCAAGACTCTCTGAAATCTCGCTTTCTCTCACTTCTTCACTTCGGTGGAGACGCCGACAGAACACAAAGCCTAAGTGAAGTGTGTAATAGACTCCCATACAGCTTTAAAAGCTCTGTCCACACAGGGTTGGGAGATTCTCATGTAGCTGTAGGTTGTAGATGATTTGCAGAGAAAAATGACCTGTCATCATGGCTGGCCATGACACCTTCTCAAGAGGCTTTCTCAGCCCTTTCACATTTATGTGAAATATATTCTGCTTCCCCAGTGTACATTTTTATGACATTTTAGTGAACAAAACATATGAGCTGAGGATGACCCAAAACATCAACATTGTGGAGTTTGGGACCTAAATATATGAAGTTGTAAGGTCCCTCATATCATCACAGTATTGCTTACATTGTCCCGATGAAAGAACTGAAAGTCTGAGAGAGACAAGACTGTCTTCAAAGCTACAGGGCAGATAAATGACAGTGTGAAACTGAGACATTCCCCTCTGCTGACTCCATGGTCTGCATCCTCACTCTAATCCACGACATCTTATTAGCCTGTAATTATTTTTAAGACTCAGCTTGTCTTTGCCTAATCTGTGAAGTGCCACAAAAATTTGGGCAAATGATTTAACCTTGGATTGCAGAATCCTCTGGCCTGCCTTCCTCACTTGTCAAGGTTTATCAGGCTACTTAATTGTGTGCATCCTGATGACATAACTATCATTCAAATTTAGGCTGTATGTGACCCTCAATGATATATTTTTCTTCTTTAACTCCTAGTTCCCTTGTAGGAAAGTGAGGTTATCCTTCAACCTCAGCCCAGGGCAGCTGTGAGCTGGAAGGAGAGCTCATGTAAAGTGCTCGGCCCTGTGTCTGGTGCAGCCAGCAGCTGAAACATGGTGATAGGACAGTGGCAGTAAGGTGCCCAGGAAGTCCAAGATGAGATGTGCCACATGCGTATCCTGTTTGTTTTTTCAGTTGTCTCTTCCCTCCTGCGGGTGTCTCTAAGGTCACTGACATTATATTTTTTTGCTTTAAAGATGTGCTCAAACTCTCCAAGTAATATAATACTCATACGAAGAAACTAAGTTAGAGGTATAACTTATACTATTTCCAGACTTGATTCACTGAAATTTAAACCAGATTCCATCTTTATTGTCTTTAAATCCAATGCACCCCCATGCCAAATTGACTCCAAGGCCTAGGATACTCTTACCTTGATTTTTAAGTATGCATAATACTAAGTTCAGACACTGTTAAGGTGCCTCTTTGTGTTAGACTGAGCCACACACTTTAATCAAAGCTAGATTGTCGTGAAGCAAACATTAATTATCTACTTTTTCTAGGTCCTGGAGTTTGAGACTTGGGAGGAGCTAAGATCTTTGACAACAGACAATCCTTGCCTCCTGCAAATGCCCAACTGAGCAGAGGCTGATTCCCAAAGGATGCCCCAGGAACACTATTTTACAGAGTGTGTTCCACAGTGAATTAACACTGAGAAACATGAGCTAAGTTGTATAAGATAGATTGTTTTGCCAAGGTGCCTCAGAGAGCTTTTATAAGCAAAAGCACAGCATGACTCTCCAGTGTGACAGAGTAGGGTTCATGCTGGCCTTCCCAACCTTGACCTTGACCTTGACCCCCTTACAAAAGGGGC
Source organism: Cavia porcellus (assembly GCF_034190915.1). Lineage (NCBI taxonomy): Eukaryota > Metazoa > Chordata > Mammalia > Rodentia > Caviidae > Cavia > Cavia porcellus. The sequence continues at coordinate 65,583,933 of NW_026947488.1, read as the reverse complement.
ACCCTGCGGAACTGCAGCTTCTTGAAACCATCCCCAGGAAATTCTGTCTGAATGTAAGGCAGACTGTGATAACGTGCATCTCTTTCTTCCAAAGCAAAGACCCTAGAGAGGTAGAATAATTTTGATATAGTCTTTACTGTGAGAGATTTGAAGTAAATTAGACCAAGTTTTTAAAGTACAAGCATGTATTCCAAATGTCTTTAATAATGTCAGTGTCTGGCAGAAAAATGACCTGAAAATAGGCAACAGATCTCACAACCACATGGTTGAGTACAACTCAGCCACATACATGGGTGAGTACAACTCTCAGCAGGGCCTGTTTCTGTGTTTTTATCCCTTCTGGGCCATTTCTATTCTTCCCCCAACTCCTTCCAAAAGGTACAGTGGGGATTCCTTGCCTGTCCCTTACCGAACCTCTGAGTTTTAGAAACATGCCCTCTTGTTCTTATGTTGCTTGACTCAGTAGGGGTAGAATTCAGTAAAAACAATATCCAGAGTAGAAGCTGTCCTAAGAACAGTGGATGCCATCACCCAGAGTAGGCAAGGCTGGGCTTCCTATGAAGGCCAGGCTCCTAAACATGACAGGAGAGTCCCTGGGCTGGGACAGGGGTGAGATAGTCACAAGGGATAGAGCCACAAGTAAGGGACTCTAATGAGATCCATCAAGAAGAGATGGGGATCAGATAAACCTAGGTGTCTTCCTAGGTGTGTTCCTGGAATGGTGCTTCTTCAAATAAGTTAGGCTACTTCAGTAAAAGAACTTCTGTCCAGACAATCTAATGCAAACTAGGTGAAACAGCTGCTCTTGGCGTAGGGTGGGGACAACTGCACTGGACTTCTAAGAAGCATCACCAAGATGCCACCCCAAGGTAGCATGGTCAGTAGGTTCCCTGATTCACTTCCTTGCACAGCTGGGTTACAGTACCTGGGTGGTTAGGTCCAAAGCCCAAGCAAATGTGAGTACATAATTTTTATTGTTTATGAGCAGAACTTGAACTTTTGTTCTTAAAATGGGATGACTAAGAAATCCAAGGAAAAGGATGTTAGTTTTTTAAGTGATATCCTCTCTCATTGTGATTTTCTATGGTTTGAGTTTGTCTTCCAGAGGTTCCTGGGTTGGAAGTTTGGTCCCTAGAGGGTCCACATTGAAAGGAGATGGGAATTTAAAAGATATGAGGCTGACTGAGTGACCAGTTATAGGACGGGTCCCTCCCTGTGCTCTGGTTTTCTGTCTCACCATGTTATCTCTCCCACTTTCACTTGTCCTATTATTGTGATGCCATACATCATGAATGACACTGCTTGATGGGGGCAGGCAGCATAAAAGCCAGTACAGTGCTGTTTGGCCTTTCAGCCTTCCAAACTTTGAGTTACATAAATTTCCTCGCTTTATAAAGTACCCAGCCTTAGGTATTTAATTACAGTTACAGAAAAATGGAATAATAGATAGTCCATATAAAAGCAAGGATCTTGGCATTTGTACAGAAGCAGCAGGATCTGAATCAGCACGGGGTGAGCTTGGCTGTGAGAGAGGGTCTTACTCCTTCCTGAGAGTACTGTGTCACCATGGACACAGAAATGATGACAGAGAAAGGAGAGCTTTCTCATGATGCAAGGCCTATGCAGAATTATGAGATGCTACATGCTCTAGGCTTACTGGCACCATTTCTTAAGTGTAAATGAAGTCTCATTTTTTTTTTAATTACTGGAAAAATACCAACAAAAATGAAGTTCCACTGAACTGGCTTTCAGATTCACTAACAGGACACAGTAGGCTAATTGGGGCTGCAGAACAGAGCCCAGCAAGAGTGCTGTCGCCAGCTCCCAGGAGAGCCCAGCACGTAGCTGCTATCAAATCATCTTCCATTCCCACTCTAAGCCCTGACTGCAAATTTCACAAATGAGAACCAGTTCCCTGCCCAACCTCAAAAACACCCGAAAAGCTCCCCACAACTGCAAGACCAAAGGCAATTGGAGTTTCACCCAGAGGCCTCATCCTGTGTATATAAGTAGACAGCAGAAGCTTTAGAAACATGTGGAGATAAGAGCTGTATTGCAGGCCATTAATTTCACAGCACTGTGTCTTACTGAAAGATCTTTTGGTACACCCATTCCAGACGAAAATGTGGCTCCAAAAGGGATGTAGGTATGCACAGGAATTCAGACTCCTTAAGAAGGTGATATGAGGTTCCAGTGTGTCTTCTCTACTCCTTTTTCCAGCCTCTTCTGCATTCCTTCTGGTCCATGAATGTTCTAGCAGTAGGACCCTGAGCGTGCTCAGACCAGGATTCTCTGTTGTTGACCCGTAAACTTGTGCTCATTTTATAAAGACTAATTTTAAAGATTTTAAGGATTTTTTTATCTGCTGAAACTTGGCAGATGTGGTATCAGTCTTCTCAGGGAAGACACCCAAGTGTTTGTGGCTGAAAAGACTGCACATTTCAGGCTCCTGACCGATGTATGCTTCAAGCCCCATCTTCCAAAGCCTGGCTACTGACTGACTATTCTCTGGCTTCATTGACTTTCTTTCTCACTGGAGGATGAATGCAGCAGGACAGAGTCCATGTGGCAGGGTCAGTCCTGGGGGAGGAGTACTGTCAGGACATGCAGGGAGTGCAGAAACTTGAGATCACAGAAGCTAGAACAGGTTGAAGCCTTGAAGACTATCTTAAGTGTTGTCTTCAAATGAAATGAAAGAGAAGGATGTGGAAGAGAAACTAGGAGGTATTTTAAAATCTGCACATACATTCAAATAAAACATGTGGAGCATGCATGATGTGCCCAGCACCTAATCCTTGTGATAACCTCATGTGATAGGTTAGACTTTTATTTTATAGATAACAAAATGGAAGCTCAGAGAAGTTAAGGATCCTGCAAGATCCACAGAACTAAGTGGTACTGGTTGGATTTGGCTTGAATTTCAAATTTTTTGATTCCAAAGCTTAAATTACTTTTTGACTGCTCTTTGGAGGGTCACTTAGAGGCATATGTAGCAAAGGAATGCAGTGGTTTCTTTTTTCTTTTTCTTTGATTGCAAGCTTGTTAGAGTCTCAAAAGATGAAGGGTTTATAGCATTTGTATCAGTACACATCAGCTCGTGCCTTTTCATTAACACATAATCACACCAACAAAATGATCAACTAATAACATGGGTCACCGAGCCACAGTGAAAAAAGCATAGGGATTGGAGGCTTGGGGTTGGAAAAATTTGGTTGGGTGAACTTGAGTAAATTACAGTGAGCTTGGATCTAGCAGTAGGTGGAACTTTTGGCTTATCTCACTCAGGAAAGAGTACATTGCTTATATAAGCAGGAGAATCCACCTGTCAGTGGACAAACTGTTGTTATCAATAGTGTTTTTTCATAAAATATCTTCTGTATTTCTCTCAGATATTTCTGCAGATATCGCTTTCCAGTAATGTTCAAAGTAGCTGTAGCCATATGACTTGCTTTGCCCAATAAATGTGAATAAAAATGATTGGCATCTTTGGTAGGTGGAAGAGTTAGAAACTTATGCATAATTTGCTATGCTATCTTTTCCTATTTCTGGAAATCCCGAAATGTGACTGTAATGTTTGCTTGGATCCTACATGGAAAACAGGAGAACCTTTATTGATTTGTAGTGAGTATGAAATGAGAACTATTTCAATTAACTTCGAATTGGGGCTTGCTTATTTCTAGAGCCCAATTTAGCCTATTAAGTGATTCAAGGATTATCTTAATTGCTTATACAACTACTTTACATTTGGTAGGACTCTTTCTCCATTCTGGGAAGTAGGCACAGGCAGGTTAAAGGCAGTGTTAACTGGCCTTCTAGAGGCAGATTTTTGTTATGGGCGTGGGCGACAGGACACCAGATGTTGTTTCCAAGGTCCTCTAAAAAAAAATCACAGTTACATTCATGGGGTGACATGACTGGGGCACTCTTTCCTTATGGGCTTTCTTCAGATATGTGCAATGTTATCCATAGTGGCATCAGGTGGGGCAGTGAGCCACACGAAGGCCCGTTATTGCTGCACAGATGTGTCTCATGGTAAATGGTTTTTGTGCAACCACTAAATCAGAACCTTACATACCAATTAACTTTGTGGCCTTCTGCCAGATAACACAACCTCCCTTTCCTAATATTCTAGAAAAGCCTCCGGCACTGAAGAAACTATTATTGCCACATTTTCTTGACATTCTCAACAAGCGTTTCTCTATCATATGAGACATGACAGACAAGTAAGTGGCCTCAGCTTACGAGTGTGTTCTCCTCTTTCACCTGATCTTCTTCCTGAGTTTTGCATCCTCACTGCTTGTTGGCACTACATAGCTTTCCATCTTCTGTCTCCCCCCCGAAGTTGTTCTTTATCTAACTAGAGAGGCCTGCGCTTTCTCTAGTTTGCTCTTGGCTCAGCTGGCTCTCAGAAGACCAGTTCTTACCCAGGTGCCCCTCTAAATCCACACTGCGAAGGTGAAGTTTGATTGTGTTGACTTCATCGGCTTGGATACTACTCAGGAGATTGGTAGAGCACACTTCTGGGTATGTCTGGGGGGACTGTGAAGACATGACCTTATGTACCATCTGTGATCCCCGGCCTCTTCCTCTCTGGTGCTGTTACCCTGTTCTGCTTCCTAGCTGCCACAACATGAGTAGCTTTCCTCCACCAAGTCTTTCCACCATACTGTTTCTGCTTTGGAGCCATCCAACTAACATGGATATAACCCTGTGAAACCACGAACCAATCAGACCTCTCCTTCTTTAAGCTGTGGTTGTCAGCTACTGTATCTTAGGCAGTTGACTAATATACACACGTTTTGTGAGTGGATAAAAAATGTTTGAAAAATTGTATGGAACACTTAGACTTTCTCTTGTTATCATTACCTAAATAAGATAGTATAACAATGATTTACATACTATTTACATTGTATTAAGTGTTATAAGAAGTCTAAGGGAGATTTAAAACACATAGGAAAATGTACATATGTCCTGCACAAGAACTGTACCATTTCAAGTGTAACTGAGCATCTATAGACTTTGGAATCTACCTGAAATGCTGGAAGCAATGTCCTGGGAATACTGAGGGATGACCGCACTGTAACCAATTTTTCTCTCAGCCTCCCATAGTGAAAGGCTCAAGTCACAAATCTTGGAAGTTTTCACAGAAATTTATCAATATAAAATTGGGTCAGATGTCAAGTTACTAATGTGCTTATTTGGGAGCATCTTTCTTTCCCTCTGCTCTTTCATCAAAACTACTAATTCTTTAGGAACTGCAACAAAGACTCCAGCAGATCTGTGTGAGAGACCGAAAGATTACATGCATGCAGAGAATCCATTTCTTCGCTTCCAAAAAAGACGTGGGCTTGGATTTGGGGATTAGATACCCAGGTCTCAGGGTTGAACTGATCTGGACGGTAACCTCCTGGGATGTGGGCAGCTTCCTTCCCGCAAACCTGAGCATCCTTGAGTCCTTTGAACAGAGGGACAGAGGTTTGGATTATTTGTGTGAGGATAAAGGGAGATACTTGGTTTCTGATCATCCTAGTGTGCATCAGAGCCAACTAGCAGTTTTATCACAGGATTCTGCATTCAGCCTCCATACAATCTCTGCTTGGAAACAGATAAAAGTTCAGAATAATAAATGGCATTAGCAACTCAGAGACAACCACAACACCACATATGTTGGTTAAAATAAAAATCTGGTCTCAAGCCAAGTTTCGTTATTACTTAGGTTTAGTGTCTGAACTAATACTTATGTAATACTTAGTAAGGGCTGGCCACTTGTTTTTGACTGACTCTTATATTTCCTTGTTTTCCTTTTCCTCTATCAGTATCTTTCGTAGACTATATACGGAGTAGGAAAGAAGGTTTCACATAGCCTTACCTTGCCAACAAGCACCAACAGTGAGCTGCATGGCAATGTGGGATGGATGAATGGGCCAGTCGTTGGTCACTAAGTATGGTTCATATGTTGCTCCATCCATGTAGAGGGTGACCACGGGAAACTCCACATTGATGACATAGTAATGCCACTCTTTGTCACAAATCTAATGAAAAGAAAGGAAAACGACACTTCCAATCAAACATGCAATGCAATATCATACTTTTAAATTCCAATTACAACCCTTACACCGCTTTGTTTTGTTTTGTTTTTTCTTTTTCCTTTTAAATAAAATTTAAAAAAATCCAATTACAAAATGGGAGAAGAGATTTTTGGGTCAAAAATTGTTATTGCAGAGAATGCAGAGAACATAATGATTGACATATACTGAATGTATAGAAGCTCACTGTCAAACATAATGAGAAATTTCTTCTGGTGGCTAATGAGAATCCAATCATCAGGCAAATATATCACTTTTCAGTATTCCGAGGATTGACTTTAGGACCTCCTGTGAATACCAAAACCTGCAGATTATTGCTCACATGAAATAATATAGTATTTACATACAAGCTGTGTATATCCTTCCATATACTTTAGCTCATTTTTAGATTACTTGCAATATATAATACAACGTAAACATGATGCGAATTGTTATTATGTATTGTTTACAGAATGATGACCAGAAAAATGTCTGTTCTCGTTAAGTAATATGTATTTTTTTTTTTTTTTAGTGGTACTGGTTATTGAACCCAGGGTCTTTGTACTGAGCTGTATCCCTAGAAAATTTTTATTATTTACTTTGAGTCAGTGTCTTGCTAGGTCACTAAGTCAGGGTGAACCCACAAGTGTAGAATCTGCAAATATAGAGGATCAACTGTATTTATTTGAATTTAGGGAGATCATATTGGTCACAGAATTGCCAGCTCTTTAGGCTGGCAAGCTTTGGGTAACTAGAAGTGATGGCTTACAACTCTTTGACCAACATTCTCCTAGTTTTTTAGTAGAGAAAAAAGTTCAATTGGAATCATTTTCCTAAGTTTGAGGATAGATATGGCTACAAAGCAGGTACAAGACTGAAAGTAAGAAGAAAGAAATAATGACGAAGATAAGGGGGAGCAAGAAGATGGGAAGGGGAAAGGGAAAAAGAAAATGGAAGAGGAAAGAATGAGGAGTTAGAGAGGGTAGAGGGAAGACTCCGAGAGAGGACAAAGAAGGAATCACTTCTCCTTAAAGGCTTTGTCTTTGTCTTATCTGATGCCTATCTGAGAAGCTGGTGTACACTCATGGGTCTTTCAACTCAAGCAAAATAACTTCCAGCAGAGACGGTCTGCTCAGTAGGACTCAGCTCATCCCTGCCCTCGACCTGGAAAGGAAGAGAAGGACCACAAGTGGATATTCCTGAGTTGGAGCTCCTCACTCCTGTGAGGTCCTCTCACAAGACCCCATGACTCCTGTCACAGGGCTTGGAAACAGCCTTGATGGATTGCTGAGAGATACTGGTTAGAGATGTGGCAAAGAGTGGAGTTACAATCCCTGACCTCCAGGGAATAGTTTATACAATATGACCCCAAAATAGGAGTCAATACTGGCTTGTCTTAAAACAAGACACAAGAGGTTTAAGAGAGAGTAAGACTGGAGAACAGTGTCATCAGCCCCTGACATCCTACGTGTGTGCCTAGGAAACACCCTGGACTCTGTCCTTTACTCCCTTTGTATCCCGTGGAGTCTTCCTTTAAATGCCTCTGATCTGCACCATCTGGTCTCCATCACTCCTGCTATCTGTGGCAGGGGAGACAAATGAGTTCTGCATGAAGGTGACCCCAAGGTGAGGGCATCAAAGCCCTCCCTACATCCCACTCTGGATTAAATGTGCTGCCTCTCATGAATAGATAACACCAACAGGGATGCTAAATGATCTTTTTCCTTTCATTTTGAAATAAGACGTTTTTCCTTAATGTTCTTTTTATATTGTCCTTTCTCATGTCTCAGAAAATTACTCCTTTTGAAGACCATTAGCCTGATAAAGTCTGATGAATATTTTAGGGGACATTGGAGGGTAAACTGAAGAGGTCCTGGCAGGTCACTGCAAAGTCTGGTTACACTAAGTGAGAAGTCCTGACTTAGTTTATATTTCTCTTGCTTAATATCTTGGGCCAGACTCAAGGTTCTTGAGCTGGGCCTATGACTGGGGAGGGATGATCTGGCTCATAGGGGTGGAAAAAAGCAAGACTTGAAGACAGAGTGTAGGACTGAGGGAAGACTGGCGGAACTAAGGGGAATGTTAGAATAGAGCTCACAATCTAAGGAGGCCCACTGTGCCCTGAACTTGGGAGTTTCCAACTGAGAACAGTCAGGCAGCAGTGGAAGCCTGGGATATGGTTCACATTCTGAGATGTTCCCAGAGGCATCTGAAAGCTTGTGGTCAGCTCCTGAGTGACAGTGAGGTGCCTCTGGCCATACCTCATGCTCTAAAGAGTGTACACAGAACACCAATAGCCAGTCAGGCAGCACGCAAGGGGTTTCCTGTCCTGGCCCCCTTCACCACCCTCACAGCAGTGGTCACCTTCTTTATGTAACCAGCAGAGCTACTCTGTTTCTGCTGATTTTACAATGGTTTGTGTCTGTCAAAGGCAGACAGAGAATGGCCCTCTGGTTTTCTTTATTGCATAACATTTAGCACTTCTGTAAGATAAGAGAAAAAATTGCCAGGAAATATAATAATTTCATATCTCAACAGCAGCTTGTAGCTCATTTCAGTAGTACAGTTATTTCCTACACATTTTTCCTTCAGTTTTGCTGAATTATGTTCCACTGATGAGAAACTTCCAGTGATCACATAAAACAGTGACCCTGAACACTGAGCTGAACATTTTGGGGAGAGGGGTCCATTCTCATTATCATATCCAAGGCTTCCAGCAGCCTCCAAGCACATTCCTATTATAGCTTTCAAACTTGCTGGAAAATAGAACCTTTTTAATAGCATTCCTGTAAACATCCTATGAAGAAACAACATTTGGGAAAGGTCTATACGGACCATATTGCATAACAATTTGAACATTCGCATGGATTCCTTAACATCAGCTTTAAAACACACTCAAAAACTTCATTTGAAAGGGCTATGGAATATGGATAAGCTACAAATACTTAATTATTCCCTTATTACCAGATATTATCTATCAGCTGTTACAAATGATCAAATGATACTGTACTAAATTTCTTATTCATGAATCAATTTGAATTTCTGATTATAACCTGGAAATGGAATTACTCAGTTTTAAGGCACATGATACACTGCAAGGCACAGTGTTTTTCTGCAAAAGATTGTACTTATTTATACTCCTACTCACAGAATATGAGAGCACTCATGAATTTACTTGCTGCAGGAAGGACTAAAGAAAAATAAACACAATGCTAGACATTTGAAAGGGGACCTATTTTAATCTCAGTTTAATATGAATTACAAAAGATGGCAAGATTTATGTTTCTTTAACACCAAAAGGCAAGGTGTTCTGGGAGTGAGGAGCAGGCTGAGCCAAGACTCAGATATAGGTTGCTGCCCCAATGAACCCCTAAGAGGCATCCCACAGTCCTTTAGTTCATGCTGAGCTTATGCCTTAGACCTCTGTCACCAAATAACCGATGTCAGCAGCTAAAGGAAATACCTAATTAGAGTTTCATAAATGTGGATCTATGGTTAGAAAGAGACCTGCACTGACCCTCTGATAGAATTGGAGGGACAAACTGTAATTGAAAAATGATCAAGCCAGGAGGCAGCAAAAATAAATGTGTCAATGCATAGTTCAACCAAGACAGAAGGGAACTGGGCAAAGTGACCTTTCCTGGGGGAAGAGAAGAACTTTAATTCGGAAGTGCTTGTGAATCACTGGTGACCCCAGCTGGCACCAAGCATGTCTCAGGCCATCCCATGAGATGACTCTTAGGGCTTTAGCTAGACTGAAGACATTTTGCTTTCTGTATACTTGTAAATGCATTTTTATGCTGGGTAGCTGTTGCTGCTATTTAGCTGGTGAGTGAGTCAGAGGCTAGAGACCCAAAACCCAATTTTTTGGGGTCCAAAGGACCATACCAAAAGAGGTTTGAATTAGGAATGACCTTGGCATTCTAAAGTGAGCTGTGGCCAGGGAATCCCTTCATGGGCTGAAGCAAAGGTCAGAGGAAAGGTTATCTACAGAGCCACTGACAGCTTGATTCAAATACTGTAGAAAGGAACTGATTGCAAATTCTGATTTGGTTTCTCTGATAGTCAAATACATTTGCATGCAGCTACTAACAACACATGGTTATTCACCTACCAACTACTATGTATCAGTTACTGTGTCTCCTAGAGACTTCGAGCAAATTGAGTTTCTGACATACATCCTTGGCCTTCAAGATGCTCAGTCTAATGTGGGGGCATGGTGTGCCAGTCTACAAATATTCAAGTGTAACAGGAATTGACACAGGTGTTGCAGCCCAGGTGTGAGATCCCAGGGAATGGTGAGATTCATTCTAGTTGGCAGAAAGTAGAACTTAGGGTGACCCCTGAAGGACTGCTGAGACTTAATTAGGAAAAGATGATGAAGAATAAATTCTAAGCCACTGAAGCATCTACCTCTTATTCCTTTATTCATTTGCTTTTTCCATTGTGAAAGGTACCAGGTTTATGGAAAGTGAATACACTCTGCAGATGTTTACTGTTGCATTTAGAGCACCACAGCAAAAAGAAACCTGCCTCTCTGGTGCTTCCAACCTGGTCGGGGTGTTGATAAAATTGTGTACAATACATTGTGACTCACAGCTGTCACACATTTGTCAAGAGGCCAAGTTAACCTTGTGGGGAAGAAAAGGGTGTCTGATGCACTGGCAAGGAGAGAAAGAGCAAAGGCATGGAACTGAGGAGGGCAGTCAGGCTGGGCGGGGCTCGGCAGCAGTGAGGAGTACCACACAGGCTGTAAGGGTGGCTTTGGAACTGAGGACTGAGGGCTTGGGTTGCCTTTATTCTGAGGATGATCATAGACCTGGAGATCTCTGGGAAGGAGGAGGGGATGGTAGTCATAACAACAATCAATCTTGGAACATACTTTTCAATTTGAAGAAGCCTTTCATATTCTTCCTGAATCTACTCAATCTTCATGACAACCCTATAAAGTAGGATTGGTTCCATTCCAGGTACATTTTTGAAAAACAAAAGGAAAGAAATGACATGGTTTCTCATCTCCAGGAACTTACAATCTTATTGGGAGTTAGAAATGAAACACAGGCCACATGGGCTTCCTCATTTGGTCTCTCAGCTATTTGCTTCATGCACAACCAGTGGTTCAGCTTCCCACAGTAATACATCTTGGACAGAGACTTAGCTCCTGAGTTGCAGACTTGCATGTCAGATCATCCCTGGATCGTCTCAATAGGATCTTTTGAAGACACTTGAAGTTCACTGTGCTCTTTCACCAGCCTAACTTGCTGTTTCTTCTGTGTTCCTGACTCAGCCTCATATAATCTGTCATGCAAGCCACACTACTGTGCATCGCTTTATGCTTCTCCCATTTCCTCTCCTTCTCCTTATTCTCCTGCTGTGTTCTGATGTTTCCTCAGTCCTGTTCACTCTCCCATTTCTACTTCACTCCTCCTCAGCACTTGAAATACATATTAGAGAGGGCCAACACATAGATGGATGGGTAGCTGACTGAGAAAATATATCTGGGACAGGCTGGAATAAAGCGGAAGCATCTGAGCAGGGCAGAAAGTCACTAGCGGCAGTAGGATGGTGAGAGAGCTCTGGTGTGAGTGTGAGTCATGAGTGGCATGAGCATTCTGCTAGTGACTGGCTGCCCCAAGGTTGGAGGCAGCCACACAACAAGACAGAGCAGCCAAAGGAAAACGCAGGAGGGAGTTGTCCTGGCCAGCGCTAGGACAATGGGTTGGGTATCACAGCTTCTTGATGAATTGCTGAGGAATCATATTCTGGACTTCAGGAAAATAATCTTTCTAATCGTTTTTGCCTCATCTATGCAGTGAGAATAATGACATCTGTATGGACTGGTGGAGTTGTTTTGCTGATTAAACAAAAGCATTTACGATGGTTAGCACTTATTTCCAATCCTTCCTTCTCCAACTACACTGAGATGTGGGGTAACAACCACAGCAAAAACCAAAGAAACAAAAATAAGAGAGCTAGAAAGAGAACTCTTTAGGTAGCAAATGAGAAGGAACCAAAGCTGCACCTGGGATTTGACACTGGTGGTTGTTAGGAGACTGTGGCCAACTTGGCCAGTGGGAATTTCAGAGCCATTGAAGCAAGAAGAATGGACACTGAGGCCTGTGCACAAATAGGCACTGTGCTGTGCTGTCTGAGAGGCTGCACCTGTGCCAGTAGCCTAGTTTCTGGGGACAAGATGAGCACTGCCCCTGACACAGTTGAGACTCGCCAACAGCACCTCTCAGCCTGTTCTGTGCACATCCATGAGTTCAGATACACCCAGTTGGCACTGTAAGGAAACCCTCAGCTCAGAAACTGATGGAAAATGCACAAGTGAAGCCTTCAGCCCTTTTAGCAAAGATGAATTCAGAGCCTCTAGAAGGAGACACATGTAGAAGAAGTTAGGGCCTCAGAAAGTCAATTCTTATTGGAGACCAACTGCAAGTTAAAAAAACAAACTACACAACAAAGAAGTAGTAGTCCTTTGTATTTGAGAAACAGACACAACAAATTATCAAACTCATGTAACAGGAGCTATAGAAAACAGAGCAAGAGAAAGGGAATGGAAGAAGTCAGGGTTGAACTCAACAAGTAGGTTAAGCAAGATAAAGTAAGAACACTGATAACAGCACTACCGAAAGGAAAGATAGATGAGACTCCAAACTAAAATGAAGATTCTGATGAAATTAAAAGACACTGATTCTACAGATGAAAGGATGATAAATTCCAGCAAACATCCTAAAAGGCATGTGCACTGCGCATGAGGCTGTGTTCTAAAAGGCCTTGGGTGGATGCTAAGGGGCATGTTTCTTTATTTTAGTGCCTCGCATTCTGGGAAGTCTTCCTTTACTTCAGTAGTCTACCCTGCATTTCATTCAGAGGATAACAGTTAACAGATCTGTACAAGTCATTGTTCCACAGAATGTGTTTGAAGCGTTGGTCAAAACTGAAATTCCTTTCATGACACTGAGAGTCATTTAACCAAAGACTCAAAACTGCAAAGCAGACACTCACCATGGATTTGCAAGGCTCTTTGGACTTGGATCACTGTCTTGGAATATTAGAAAAAAAATGACGTTTTGGTTGGAGCCAAGATCAGCCTCCTGCCAAGGCCAAGATGCCACTTATTTGAAAATCTATTTAACATGTTCCCAGGTGGTTGCCTGAGCTTTTGAGTAGGCAGGAGGAAGGACAGTGTATGTTCTGTAAAGGTGATTTTGACAGCTCAGAAAGCACCTGCTGGGCTTCCTGTCAAAAGGCCACTGTTGACTCAGGGCTGTGGAGCCAGGGATCAGGAAACGGAAAAGGCAGGCTGTGATGGAGACCACCCTGCTTGAGCAACATGTAGGCAAATATCCAAAGCAAGCCTGAAAACTGTCCTCGTAATTTATGTTTGGAGTGCATAAATTAGCACCCAGGATCTAAACTCCTCCATGGGAAGAGAAAGCACACCAGTCCTTTATCACACATGGATACGATGCTGGGCTGCCTGGCAGCACAATCTGATCTCCACATAACTAACTGGCTTATTTTTTTTTGTTATCAGTGTCTTTATAAGCCCCCATTGGTCACAACCATGGCAGACCCGTAAGTATTTCCAGTCATCATTTTCATGTAGCAAGGAATTCACTACCTTCAGTCTCTTATCTAATTCAAAGCTTCTCCCCCATCCAGGTTGGGGTTATTCTGTGACTTCTTCAAAACCCCAAGAAGGTGGGATTGATAGTGCTGGAGTGAAGGCCAAAAGTTAGGGCAGAAAATCTTCTCTCACTGAAGCTGGGGGTGTACATTCCCAGGGCTCAGTCTCATCTTCCAGAGCAGGGGTGAAAAGGAGGGGTGGGGAGAGGAGGGCCTCACTCACAATCTCAGACATGCTCCCTGCAGGCTCTTTCAGGCTTCCTTTCCCAACGGGGATTCTGTAAAATGCTGCCTTGTAAGATGTACCCTGAAGAAAGGATTCTAGGGTGAAACTCTTAGGAAGAGCCACACAACACAGTCCAGCTGGATTTTTTCAGCAGAATTTAACACAGCAGAGACCCTGGGCTAGAGGCATCGGCATCCTCTGAGAACTTGTCGAGAAAGAGTTCTACCAGAGAGGCACATGATTAGAAGCTCCATATTGGGATTGGCAGTCTGTGTTTCATCAAGCCCTCTGGGGGCTCTGGTGGAACTGAGGCTGAGGATTGCACTCACAGACCATAATGCAGTAAGGTTGAGAAGAAAGTGGGCTGTTTATCAGCTTGTTAGACTTAATCTGCTTTATATTCCTGCTGTTACTATTTTTTGGAATAAAAGTACCCAAAACATATGGTATGAAATTCAATCAGGGAACCCATTATGTCTTAGTCACTTCTGGGTATGGGCGCGTGTAATGGACTGACAACTAGAGGACAACTTGTAACAGCCAGCTGAACTGAATCAGCATGGCGCTGGGTATGGATAGCCCACCTGAGGATTGTTGCCAACATCATAAAAAGAGAACTGGAGGAGAAGATGGTATGCTGTGGATTCTTCTGGAGAAGGACATTGTGCTATTTTCCTGATATGAACTTGGCTATTGTCATCATGAAGGAGCTCAGGATTTCACTGTTGCTGAGGATGGCTGTGGTTCTTTTTGGGAGGCTCTGTTCTTGCTTTGAGTGTCATTTGCTGGATCCAATGCAGATCCTTTGCCCTTCAGGCACAAATCCTTCACCAGGCTGGCTCAGACATTCTAGCTTCCACCACTGACCTTTGGGCCTTTCCACGGCAGATCCATGACACAGACTTGCATGAAGCATTGTTATAGGATCTAGGCCTCCAGTTGGACTCATGGAGGACATTGCTATGGGCTCTAGGTCATCAGCTGGACTTGTGCAGGACATTGCCATGGGTTTTAGGCCCTCAGTTGGATCCTTTGGGTCTCTAGTATATGGACAGATCTGCACTCTTCTGCATCTTACTCTTTGGATGAATATTATAAAATAGTTTTATAATTTAAGTGTCTTGTAGTAAATCCTTTCCCTTGAAAACCTGACCACAACAGCATGTGACAGTGAACCAGGAAGATTCCAACCCATCCCTTCCCTTTCCCAGTACTGTGCACACTATTCTCTCTTCCTCATTCTCCCCTGTCCCCTCTGAAGCTGCCCTGACTTGGCCCACATCTCCTTCCTTTGAGGAATCTTCTCACCCGCAAAGAAAAATACTTCTCTTAAGCCACCAAGCTTTCCATCTTCCCAGGATTTTGCTTCCAGGATGAGCTGTGGAATCCACCTGGGGATATTTCCTCATGAATTTCCTGAGCCAGATGACATCTGTCAGGCCCCGAGGCACAGATTCTGAGTCGCAGAGGCACAGCCTGCCTGCTGGAAAATGTAAGCGTCCTTGTACAGAGGGAGTTCAATATTTTAACAGGCCATGAAGCACATCTTAAATTTGACAATTAGGAAAGGGAATATTTTTCCTCAGGTGTTACTTCTCTGAGCACAAGTAAGTGCAGGAAGACCAACCAAAACACACACCCCAACCAGCAATGGTCTTGGCAGTGAGCTGTTTTAGGAGGGCAAAATGGGCAGAATCCTGCCCAAGGGTCCTCCTGCTGCCACAGAAGACTCAGCTTCCCATGCCACAGTGTAAGGGACATGGCAGCCACTCAGCCATTAGTATTCACTGACAGACAGACTGACTGAATGAACAAATGAGTCAGAAACACTGGAAATAGTTTCTCCAGAAAAGGGGGACAGGTGGAGCCTACTGGGAAAACTGGACCATGGTCCCAGGGTAAGGCCATATGTGGAATTCTAGAAAATTCTAGAAAACTTGGAATTCTAGCAAACTTGACGATGCTATCTGTCTAACAAAATGGTGGAGAAGCCCTCAGCAGATGCAGAGATTGAGACCCAAGACCAGAGCTGTGGAGGGGAAGGAAGGAGGGATGGCACACATCATTAGATGTGGGTGAGTCTCAGTGGGACCCTGGCTAGGGGATGCAACTGGATCTCTTTGCCAGTCTCTGGCTTGAATGCATACGCTGGGGATTGGGATACCTGCATCCTTCTGGTGAGGCACTGGCAGTCAGCAGTCAGCTCAGGGAAAGTGTCAACACTGCTACTCACTTGCCTGGTATTGAAATCTGGGCCAAGTTTCTGAATTTGCTGATTGTCAGTTACTTCATCTGTGAAATAAGTAGAGCCTATGATGCAGGAAGATTGAATCCCTCATTCAATAGGCATTTGTTGGTATCATTATAGGTCAGCATTGTGCTAGGTTTGAAGTGTACACAATGAGCATGAACAGACAGTTTCTTTCCTTCAGAAAGAAGTGGGAAGCACTCACATAATGGCCTACATTATGTCTGCAAAAAATCCTATGTGTGGAAATACAAGTTGCCACAGGGGTGTATGATGGGGTGATTAGACCTACTTTAGAGTTCAGAAAGTGGTGATGAAGGAACGGAGGAGGACTAATGGGCCAGTGAGACACAATGCATTCAAGGCAGAGGGCGGACTCAAAGTGTGGAGGCGCAGGACCTGGAAGAACAGATGCTAGAGAGACACTGCCCATCCCACACTCCTATTGCTACCAGCACAATTAGAGGCCTACCCAGATCTTCCCAGCTCAGCCTGGACTCTGCCCTGCCCCAAACCTGTGGAGATGCCTATTCCGACCCAGCAGAGGGGCCACAATAAACTTGCATGACGAGGCTCTGAATCAGACCTCCCTGGCTCAAAATCTATTGAGTCCTTGTTGGCTGCATGAACTCAGGTGAGTCACCTTCCCTCTGTGCCTCAGTTCCTGCTCTAACAACGGATATGATAATAAAAGTAACTGTCTCAAGAGGTTTTGAAGGTTTGTGGAGTTGATGCAAAAGCCTTTGAATGCTGCTTAGGTACTGACTGCTAGAGAAGGGTAAGTGTTACTACTGGTATCCATTCATTCCTCTGCTCATGGCCCCATATGACTTATACTGTTCCTGGCACGAGCCCAATGCTGCCCCCAGCTCAGTCCAAGAGAGCCTCCTCTCCTGATGCTCCTCACACCCCACAAGTGCCACTTCCATTCCCTGTCCCTCAGTCACACATGGAATTTTACATTTTTCACCACCCATATCAAAAAGTGAAAACAGGTGAAGTTAATTTAATGCTATACTTAAACCAAATATATAATTTATTATTTCAGCATATAATCATATGAAAAATTATTAATATATCCTGCATTTTGGTTTTTTGTATTGTCTTTGTAATCCAATCTGTATTTTATACTACTAGAACATCTCGATTTAGACTTGCCACATTTCAAATGCTGGAGAGTCACAACTAACCAATGGCTATTCTATTGATCAGCCCATCCCTTGCTTCAAGATTCATGAGGACAAGGACCACATCCACTTCTGTATCTCCAGGTGGGAGGTAGACTCTCAATAGATGCTCACTGCACAAAAGAAAGCAGAATGAGTGCACGGTGATCAGTGATCCTGTTATGCAAAACCACTATGCTCTCTGAGGCTCTTACTATTAAGTGGCACACAGCCTTTCACCAACGAAGTGATCAACATGCTAAATGACATTTTCAAAGGCAGATGACAGAAGAGCTTAAGGTCTAGGGACCCACGGCAACCCCTTCAGTGGGAAGTATAAAGAGGGATCATTCTGCATAAAGGAGGTATTGGACCTGCCCTGGCCTTAGGCTAGTCAGGAGGAAGGTATCTCCCAGCTGCCTCTCTCAGCTCTTAGAAACTTGGAATGGGAAAGAAGGATTGGCAGGGAGATGAAAGGAGAAAATATTTTAATGCAAAAAATGTTTCTTTCCATGCTTTATTTCTCCTTTTATTCCTTCCTAGAAAACAGCAGAGAATGATCATAGATAACTTCATCCCCTAGAGAGGCTGACATTTGTGGGCAGCTACACGTGAGCAAGTAAAGGATTTCTCAGAGGATTAGAGCAGCTTTTCCACATCCCAGAGTGACAGTGACTTGCTCAAGGTTAAGACAGCTGTTAGAAGCATGTCTAGAACCCAAGATTCTTGTTTCCTGTTCTAAGGCCTGGTTTTCAAAAGATATTTCTTAGCAAACAGAAGAAAGTGCAAGTTCTTAGAAGAGGACCCTAGTATATCAAAGCAAATAGGTCCCAAAAATGTAGTTAATTATTCAGTAATGTATTTGAAAAAAAATTAAATTTTCAGTCTGCTACTTTGAAATTGAAGCTAGTTGTCCATAAGTACTGCCTGCCTCTGAGTGATGGGGTAGAAAACTTGTAAGTTCTTTAAAAAAGGAGAAAGGAAGAAAAGAAAAATTTAGGAAGAGACTTATCAGTGGACAGTTTCAGAGAAATTTTAGTTGATATATATTTCAGTGTTGATGAATAAGCCTTCCCTGAATAATTCAAACAAATTCTTCCCCCTCCAAACATGAATTAGTTTTGAGTGGAACTGATTGTTTCCACTTCCAAACATATGGTATATAGGGACAAAAAAAGCATACATTGCACTTCAAAGCTCAAAACAGGACACCCTCAGCTCCTGGCTCTGCAGCCCAGTGGCTCTGTGGTTGAGGTCTGTGCTTGCAGCCACGTGTCTGAGTGGTATGTGTCTATTGCTGCGGTGACAGCGGAGAACAGTGCACCCATGGAACAGATGTGTCACCACCTGAGCTTCCTAGGCTGATCTTCCCCTAGTGGAACTGGAGGGACTAATGAAGTCAAAGGCTGCCAGGGAGCCTTACTGTGAGCATCATATCATTCCTCCAGGAAAGAGAAGGGTTTCCAGTCACACTGGATCACTGATTCCATGGTGACTACACTTCACAGGATCCTCAGCAAGGGAAGTCTTACCAACAAAGTACAATTCCACAGCAAAGAAACTGGGTTTTTCAGCTGTGGAAGACTTGGCTGAAACTTTGGGTAAAGTTGCAGCTTGAAATCTGGAACATCCAAGATCTGATCACCAAGCTATTGTGGATATTGTGGATATTTGCCAAGTAGAATTTTTTTCCCTGGATTTTGGTATCATACAAAGCTCTGGAATCTGGTTAACATCTAGCAGTTTTTCCACCAAGCAAAAGCAAACAAAAACAAACACATACAAACAAAAATTCCACAAATACAAAACTTTTTAGCACGAAACCTTCTCAGCTTTGGAGAGCAGGTGAGACCATCAGTTCTCCTCCATGCCTAGGTCTCATGATAAACTCAAGATACACTTTATGAATGCCAATTATAGGCAAAGCACGGGTGATTATAAGCTTAGGTCTGACTGTGGATGTCAGCTAATACAAATATAAGTCACCCTCCACCTTCAGTCATATATGTGTGGCCCATTCCCTCTTGTTTTCCATCTGAGCTGTGCTGTTTAAGGGGCAGAGCTTAGAAAGCTTTTGAGCAAGACTAGAAAGATCTTGGGGTCTAGGTCCCTGTTTTGTTGTTTTTTACCTTCCCGAAGTGGCTCTCAAATGCAGAGCTAGGGGCAAAAATGTGCTTAAAGGATATGTATTACATTGAATTCCATCATTCACATGATAGAAGAAGGAAAGAGCCCAGGAGTGGAGAACTACTTTCCTTTTGATTTGAAGAAGGAAAATTTCTTGAATCTCATATGATGATAACAGTCACTGGTGAGATGTTACACAGGTTTAGAGAACACTATTTTTGCCATTAAGATCTCTTGTTCAAAAAAAATTATAATCCAAGGCCTACAGGGTTTGTAAACCACATTTTTCCAGGGGGCCTGTCATGTGCTGGACCCTTGATCCATGCAAAGAAAGTGGAGGGAGCCTGGAGCCCCAGCAGCTGTGGAAAGCCTTCAGGCTTCCTCTCTATGAGGTCAGACAAGATGGCTTAAGAGTGCTGATTCCTGAGCTGGAGGTTCTAAGGGATTTTACAGAAATGCCTGGCAAGGGAAGGAAAGGCAGGGAGGATGAGGATGGCAAGGTCTCCAAGGTGCTAATTTCCTGAGGGATGCTTATTTTGTGGATTTTGCAGAGGAGGCCCTAAGAAGCACACAGACCCAGGGACTCTTAGAGGCAGGACTATTATTTTCTCCATTTTACAGGTAAACTGAAGCTTAGAGGGGCTAAGTAATTTGTCAACACAATGAGTTTGTTTCTAGCCTTGTGGTAGCACTTCGTAACATTATGGGATGTCAACTAGCTGTGCCATCACCAACTATTGTAAACCCAAATATTGAGTTCAGTCACCCAAGTATTATAATCCTCTTTCTAGTTTTCTTCACAATCCAAAAGGTTGTGTTTGTAATCCCATCAAGACATCATTGGAATCCTAGCAAGTTAATTCCAATCTACCACCAACAATGCAACCCCATAGTGAGAATAAAAACACCAAGACATATCCCAAGTTATGGGCAGCCAAGGGGTCCGAAGTCCATTCCTTGTGAGGACATGTGGACAAAGGCCTCCATCCTAGGCCTCTCCCAGCATTTATTATCTTGTAAAGAAAGGGAGGTGGCTCAGGGATGAGTGATAGTGAGGATGTCAGGGATTACTGAGTAACTCGAGCTGGCTGGCCAGGTGCAAGAATGGCATCTCTGTAATTTGCAGAGATAAAGATATGCAGAAGGATCAATTTACATAACCCAAATAAGGTAATAGTGGAATTGTTTTGGGGGGCTATTGCTTAGGTTTCTGATATGCAAACTCTTGTGCTCTGGGGAGTCAAAGCCTCTTTATTTTGAGACTAGTACCCAGTTGACATTCCTGGAGGTATTTGCTTTAACATCTCTGGAGCTCAATCCTGTATTGTGGAGAACACTATGTGAGGAAACAGGACTGTCTGATGGCTATAGACTTTGCACATTAGCACCTTGGCCAGCCTTATTTGCAATGCTCAGAGCCAATTAAAGAGAGAAGGAAATACCTTAGCCAGCCTTTTACATATCAATATAAGGAAATGAGTCTCCCAGTAATCAAAGTCACAGCAACTGTTTTGGATCCAAAGGGAGTCACTGGAGTTGTCTCCCACAACCAATCAGCAGCACAGGTGTCCTCTGGGAACTGGAAATGGGCAGCCTCAGACCCAGACCCAGCCTCTTAAATTTGAATATGTCTTTTAAAAGATCACCAGGTAATTTACAGACATATTAAAGTTTGAGAAGCTATGCTCTAAAAGCTGTTGTATGGTACATTCATTCAAGGAAGAAGAAACAATCAATCATTTGCTAGATGTGAATTCAAAGTGTGTCTGTGTAGGGATTCTTGTGGTCACAAGGAACTGGACACTGCAAGGGCCTTGGGAGAGGAGATGGGACCTCCTGAAGGATTCTGCCTCATGCCTGAGGACTTTTTCTCTGCATCAGGCTGTCAAACCAGGCAGAGGACAGTTGCTGTTATGGATTTGTTGAAGGACTGACCCTGGGTAATTTGTCCTTGTGACCTCCAAAGGGCATTGAAGTGACTGAGTGCTCTTGGAAATATCCAGACATCCATGCTTCAGTGGGATTTTCTCAGACTAAGCAGAAAGCAACAGAATTTCAAGCAGAGTTACTGGCAAGCTTGCAGCTGTGAGAGACCAGGACAAGGTGGGTGGAGAGAGGTTGACGGATTGGGCCTGAGGTGACTTGGGCCCTCCAGGTGTGTTAGGTGATGAACTGGTCCTCTCACAGGCCAGCTGCACCATAAAACAGCGCTGAGGGCTCCTCTCTTCACCCCTAAACCAGAAGTAAGAGGAGTAAGTTTGTACTCAATCATTATAATGACTGCCTTTAAGCCTCTTCATTTAGATCTTATTTACACCTACTTCATTCTTCACATTTAACATTAATTTGTATTAATAATAGATCTTAAAAGCCATTATTAATGGTAATGACACTAATTGTTTTCCATTAATAAAATGAAATTTATTGTTTTCAAAGTACTCCATACTATTACCTCATTTCTTCTCAGTCTCCCTAGGAGGGCAAGTGTGAACATTATGTGTTTAAAAAAAAAATAAGACCTGTAAAAGTGCAATGATTTCATCAGAGACAGGTTCTGGGATGGGGGGGGTTTGGGAAGAGAGTGCAACTCTTCTGAATTCTAGATGACATTTGTTTCTTGGCTGATTTTTCACCCAACACAAAAATGAAAACCAAATCAACACGAGCTATCAAATGCAGGTACAGAAGAGAGTCGGTCAGCACCCTGAGTCAGGAACCTGTACCCTGATTTCTCACTCTCTAGCACTACTCTTATTTCAGATATATGACTGCAGAATTTTTGGCTTGATTGTTTGATCCAATAGCAAGATTGCCAGTATTTGTTTTTTTCTTTTTCTTGTAATACATGTTTGTGGTACACAAGGAATACATTCATTGTGGGAAGCTGGTATCTATATATAGCACACTAAATTCTTCCACATCTCCTTCCTCTCTCTTCTCACCCTCTCCCTATATCTCTTGGCCCCCTTCCCATTTGCAAAAGATCTATCTCCCTGTTTTAAGTGACCTATTTTTTATTTTGCTTTTTAATTGATTTATGCTTTGCATTAAAGTGCATAAATTTGATTGCATTAAATGTATATTTCTGTTATATGAGAAACCACATGATATTTAAGCCTGTACATTTGATATATTTCACTCTGGTCTCACAGTACATCCATTTTCCTAGAAATGACTCAAATTTATCCTTCTTTATAGCAAAGTAGTACTCTGTTGTATATAAATACCACATTTTCTTTTTCCATTCATCTGTTGCTGAATGCATAGGCCACTTCAAGATTTAACTATTATTAATTGTGCTGTCATAATCATGAGTATGCATATGTCCCTATAATATGAAGGCTCTAACACCTTTGGGGAGACTTCTAGACAGAAAATAGTGGGGCTGAGTGGGGTTTTGTTTTAGGAATCTCCATATTGATGTCTACAGTGGCTGTACTGGTTTTCGTTCCTACTGACAATTTACAAGGATTCCTCTCTTCTGATAGGTTCTCCAGAATTTGTCATTATTTAATTTCTTGATGATATTTATTTTGGAATAAGATGGGATCTCAGTGTTGTTTTAATATGCATCTGTGTAGTGGTCAGAAGTGTTGAACATTTTTTCATGTATTTATTTGCCTGTATTTTTTCTTCTGAGAAGTATCTCTTCATTTCATTTGGTCATTTTTTTTTTTTTTGATTGAGTCTTTTCTTTTGGGTCTAATTTTTGAGTTATTTGCATGTTCTGTATAATTGTCTTGTTTTTAAGGTATAGCTGGTAACTATTTTCCTGTTCTAAGGGTTGTTTCTTCATTGTGTTGGTTGCTTTCTTTCCTTGCAGAAGATTTTTAATTTGCTATTATCCCATTTGTTGATTCTTGATGTTATTTCTTGTACAATTAGGGTTCCAGTCAGAAAGTCTTTGTCTATAATAGCTTTACCTAATTTATCTTCCAGCAGGCTAAGTATTTCTGTTTTAATATTTATGTCTCTAATCCATTTGATTGTAGTGTAGTATACAGGGAAAGACGGGTCTAGATTCAATCTTTAGCACACGGATGGCCAGGTTGCCCAGCACCATTTGCTAAAGAGGTTATCTTTCTCCATTGTATGTTTTTGGATCCTGTGTCAAAGATCAGAGGGCTGAGTGTGTTTGGGTTGTATCTTCATCCTGTATTCTGATGCACTCATTTATGTGTCTGTTCTTTGTGCCAGGACCCAGCTGTCTTTATCACTGTATCTTTGAAGCATAATTAGAAACCCAGGATTTTGATGCCTCCTGCTTTGTTCTTGTTGTCCAGGATAGCTGTTTTTCTGGATCTCTTCTCGTTTCATGTGAATTTTAGAATCGTTTTCTCTAGTTCTGTGAGGAATACTGATGGTGTTTTATTTGGGACTAGATTAAATTTATGTATCAATTTTGAACGTATGGCCATTTTGAAAGTTTATTCTACCCTTCCCTAAGATATTCTGAGTATATTTCCCATTTTCAAGTGAGCGTTTCCCCCCAGGAGTCATACATGTATATTTTGGATGCATGAACCATTTGTTTCCTCAAGTACCCTGACTTCCAGCTTTGCCTGCTGCTTCCTGGCAGCCTTTACACTTTTACAGGGGTCTTAGGTATTCTTACTCCAATGCACAGCAAGAGATATAATTTTAGGTGCTGGTGCATGCCAGTTAGACACACAGAGAGAAGCATTGAAGGCTAGAGGTGATATTACCACCCAGCATCTCCATTGGGGCAATTTTGCTAGTGAGCAGAGCTGTCCTGCACAAAGACTGGCCTCACTATCTTCCAATGCTTCCCCAGGACCCCAGCCCACAGAGGTGCTAAGCAACTATGCGAGCATCTGCTTTTTAGCTTGAAATTCCTGTGTTCTCAGCCTTGAAAAAGAATAAAAGAATGCCCAATTCAAAGATATCCTCCCCATCCTTGGTCCTTGGATGATCACTTAATTAGAAGATCCAGTCAGGCTAATTAAATATTAGGGACCTTGAAGACATTAGATAATTAAAGGTCACCTCACTGCTGAGTTTCAGAAAGGTACATTGTTTTTTGTTGTAGACAGTAGAGGGGGCTATGAGTCATACAGTTGAAAAAATAAAACTTGAGACCAAGGGAATTGAGAAAAAGGGAAGGATTTGGAGATGCCAAAGTGTAAGGATTTAATATTGGGTTAATGGAGCTATTTTCTTTTTAAGAGTCCAGAAAGTAAATAAATGAATAGATCAGGTTTCCCACTGTATTTTATAACTGAGCCACAGCTAGTGAGAATTGAGTTGAGTTCTTTGAAGATTAAACAAGGCCAGGTAATGCAGATTTGAACCTATAGTAAATGCTTCTTTTAAAAGCTATTATTGTGACATAATGATTGTTAAATATTTAGTTTAAAGCAAATATCTTTTACAGTGCCTGAAGCTGTGCTCAGTGTTAGGGATTCCAATGGCATACTAGCTTTGTAAAGTCTTGGGATTCTGATGACAAATGTAACCAAGGCTGAAAGGAAATACCTCAGAAAACAAATGTCTTGCCTTTGGCCAGAGATGTTGAGTTAAAGGCTACCATGTTGTTAGGAGAGGTGGTGACAGTAGCCAGTGGCTCTGATAGTCTGTCCCAAGTACCCATTTTTGCCACTTTTGGGATAAAAAAGAAGAGATGCCTTGGGCCCACAGTTTACTAGGGAGAGTAGATTAGTGTACTGCAAATAACTGTTTTATTTTATTTATATTTTGACCCATCTGATCAGACTGAATATGGCTTGGGAGGATAAAAGTCAATACAAGATTTCTTTTTAAAGTCAGGTATTAGAAGTCATGATCCTGTTTGAAAGTCCACTTTGTATGCTTTAATTTTGTAACTTGAACAACTATTTCTAAGATAACAATATGTAATCTGTTAACTAGTGATTTCCTATTGTTTATTTTTTCTGAAATTCTGTATAACTTGTACCCTTTTTCTGTTTTTTTTTTTCTTTTTCTCCTTAAAAAAACAAAAAAGAAGTCATGGAAGGAAATATGGTTAGGAAAGCCTGCTAAATACTTCTCTAGGTCACTTCAGGTCTTGGTGCCCTTTGGGAAGGGAAAGTTTGGGCATGTCCATTTGCTAGTTCCAGCTTTCTTCATTGCAAATAATTCCAAATGGTCTACCCAGGCCCTGCCCAGTGGTGGACCTGCCAAAGGCACAGCTAGCAGCACTTCAGGCCATGGTAGAGCTCTCTAGTTGTCTCTGGGATACTGTAGAACTCACAGTCATGCTGCCCAGATGTACAAGACAGCTAATGTTCTGGAGGTAAATCTTGGATTGATGCAAGATGGTGGCAGTGCGGAGTCTTTCTATTCTCTCCCCTCACACAAGACATGATAGTTAGTTACGTTAGCTAATAATTGCTTTGAAGAGCAGTCTGCCAAGCTGGATGACAAGTGGTGTCCAGCCTGTTAACACACTGCCCTGTGTACCTTACTCATTGCCTTTTCCCTCTCAATTCCTCCCCCTGAGCTTCCTGAGCCTGCATTCTTTGCTGTAAAAGAGAAACTCATAAATATTTGTATCAGACCTTGTTTTCTCAAGATTCAGAGTAAGACACAAAGTTAGCAAGATCCCTCAAAGGAACTATGTGTAGGTTGTGCTCTAAATATGTGCTGAAAGTATTTGCATTCTTTAGCAAAGGGGACAGACAAGTGACTTTAAACTTTATTACAGCCCATGCAAAGGTAAAACTTGACCCCATGTTAGCCTGTCCAAAAAATGAAAAAGATGCCTGTTTATAAAGAGTAACACAGCTTTTCTTTGTATGAAGTCTACACAGAAATCTCCTTGTGGATCTTCAAAGGAGGATCTTCTGTGACATAAAAAATACATTGTCCTCAACATTCTTTATTAACCTAATAATGGGTTTGGGGACTGGTTCTCCTAACATCCTTTAGTGAGGTCTAATAGGTTCTCAAGACATCCTTTAGTGAGGTTGGAAGGTGCACCCTTGCAAGAATAGAGTTTTAAGGAGCTGTGTGACTTTCCAGAAACCATTCCAATCTGTGATCCTTGGGGCCCTCACCTATAACACCGGGTAGGGATTCTTCTTTAAGGCTCAGTGATGATTGAAAAAAGGAATGTTTCCAGGAATGTGGATTTTATATGCCACAAACATGATCTGAGATTAATAATATCAAGCATAAAGAGTTGGAAAGGGGAATTAGAGAAGGAAGGGGGGTGTCAGGAGGAATGAAGTTAAAAAAAAAACAAAACAAAAACAAGCTGTAACATGCACATGTATCAATTCCTCAGAATGATTGTAAAATCCATGCACTGAAAATATGTACTAATGAATAAAAAATAAATTAAAAATTTAAAAAAGTGAATGTAGGCAGAGTGCCTGTAGTAGATCCTGGCAAAGAGAAACTTAGGTTTGTTCCTTTGACCCTCCTCTTCCTCTTTCTGTTATTTTATCACTTGGGAATGTTACCTTGCCCCTGAAGTGCTTTTTTTTTTTTAAACCCACACAGACCCTAGTTGAGTATCTAATATAAAGCAGCTATACACACTAGACACTACTGACAAACTATTTGATTGAAGAAGCAAACTTGCTCTTAGGTTGCCTGACTAATGATATTGTTTCTACCAGTACATAAACAACATGACTGAGATTCCAAGAAAACACTGTCATGCATGTAAATGATCCCTTACCATACTAAATAATTACATGAATTTAATTAAAAACACTGTATAAACACTCTTTTAAAATCTTGTCCCAATCTCTGGTCCTTTAACCGACTCTCAGTTTGCTGACTTGAATCTGATTTTTATTGAAGCCTCTGAATGGCAAATCGCATTTTCATTCCAAAGTGTCAGAGATAAAGCATGTGAGGGAAAGGAATAATTAAAGGCCAAAGAGGTAAACCCAGCCAGGCTTGCAATGGGAAAACACGAGCAAGGCAATGATGCTCACAGACTTCTTTTTATTTCCTTTGGCTGATTAAACTAAAGGTCTTGGTTGTAAATTAGAAACTTGTTCTCTTGAAATATTAATCTGTGTCTTAAGAATAAAAAGTGTATGGTTGATTGTGATAATTCAAACTGTTGGCAAATGTCCTTGGCAGAGATGAGTAAAGTTTCTCACACTCTTTGTGGAATATTCTTTATATAGTGGGAGGTTCCTGCCTCCAGTGGAATGAATTTATCTGCAGATTACTGAGTTTAGGAGGTGAAGGAAACACCTATCCATCCATCCATCCATCCATCCATCCATCCATCCACCCGTCCATCCATCCTTCCTTCCTTCCATCCATCTATGCATCCATCCATCATATGCTTACCGAACCCTACTCAAGTATATACTGCTAAGCATCACTTTTGCCTTAAGTGATACACAATAAGACAGATAAGATTCCTCTTATGCACAGGAACTAAATGCTTACATCAATAGAGAGTTAAGAATATAAAAATGAGGGTTTCCCATATTGCTACTCATTCAACCAAATTTCCTCGAGTAAAGTGCAAAAGGCTTAGTTTTCTGTTTGCTGAGGACGGCAATTTAGTTTTTCTGTATGAATGAAGCCCCTTTGTTATAGTCCTGTGCTGTCGATCATGATATCCAGAACATAGCACACACTCAGAAAATGTGTTTAATGACAAGAATCTCTTACTCTCAAAAGCAGAAAAAAAAAAACCCACCT
Source organism: Cavia porcellus (assembly GCF_034190915.1). NCBI lineage: Eukaryota > Metazoa > Chordata > Mammalia > Rodentia > Caviidae > Cavia > Cavia porcellus. Next base: position 65,555,811 of record NW_026947488.1, on the reverse strand, counting down.
GGATTCCAAAAAACAAGCAAACAAATTGAAAAAAAAATGGACGAATGGACTGAATAGATGTTTCTCAAGTGAAGAAGCATAAATGGAACATCTAAGGAATGCAAGTCAAAACAACATTGAGGTTCCTTCTTACTCCAGTCAGAATGACTACAATCAAGGACTCAAGAAACAGCCAATGTTGGTGAGAAAGGATGTGGAGAAAGAAGAACCCTTTTACATTGTTGGAGGGAATGTAAACTAGTAAAACCATTATGGACATCAGCATGGGGATTCTCTAGAAACCTAAAAATAGAAATTTCATTTGACCCAGTTATACCTCCCCTGGGTATTTTCCCAAGAATTAAAGACATCATGCTATAAAAGTATGTGTGTACCTACATTTATAACACCACAATTCACAATTGCCTAACTATGGAACTAGACTAGATGGCCAACCGCAGACAAATGGATAAAACAGTGGTATGTTTATACAATAGAGTATTACTTTGCCATAAAAAGGATAAATCTGCATCATTTGTAGGAAAATGGGTGGAACATGAGGCCACAATGTGAAGCAAAATAAATTAGATACGGAAGGGTATCACAGTTATCTGGTTTCTTTCATATGATACCAAAAATATAAATTAAAGAGTAAAAAGAACTGGAGACGTGTTGAGAAATAGGGAGACAGAGTTCTTGGAGATGGTAGAGGGGAATAGGGAGGAAAACAGGAAGAAAGGGCATTGAAAATTATATATATCTCAACTTCACAGAATGAATGTAATTAGCATGTATCACAAAAATATATCATATTAAAAAAGGACAGGAGCAATACTTTATTTGCCTTTTGATAGAACACTACAGAATAGGTTCTAATTCACTCAACTAGAATTTTATGGAATCTATTTATTATTTATTTATTTTTATTTAACAGAAAAAAAGGAAAAAACAGAAAAAGGGTACGAGTAATACAAAATTTAAAAAATAAACAGTAATAAATGACTAGTTAATAGATTACATATTCTCATCCTAGAAATAGTTGCTCAAGTTACAAAATTGAAGCATATAAAGTGGACTTTCAAACAGTGAGAGTGCAAATAGTTTTGTTCAATGGTCCAAAAAACACTCAGTAATATGGTTATCTATCTTATACACTTAAATATGTATGAAGTTATAACCTTTAGGGCACTTTCTTTTCTTTTGTACAATGACAATTACACATTTTGGGTTTTATTACTCCCACAGTTCTTATTACTTTTTTTTTTTTTTGTCTTTTTCCTTTTTATCGGTACCGGGGATCGAACTCACGACTGCCTGCTTGCAAGGCAGGTGCTTATGCCGCTGAGCTAAATCCTCAGCCCCCTTATTACTTTTTTTGAAGAGAGTAAAACCAAATGCGACATATCAGAACAGAGTCAGTCAAATCAAAAGAATGGGCATAATAGATAATGTAAAAACAAAATATAAGGTGATCAACAATGGTTACCATACTGCTTCTTGCTATTTTAAGAAGAATTGGCAGTTATAATAAAATTGAACTAAACAGTAAAGAATAAAACCAAAGCATTGGAGGTATTACAGGATTTTAAAAGAAAATAATAGTCAACCAGAATGGGCATGATAATGAATCTTTTTGTCTTCACAGTTTTGCCTATACTTTTGAACTTGGTACTATCAAGCAAAGCAGAATAGGGGAAAATCAGTCAAAACAAGATGGTGAGGGCAATACAGGATTTCAAATCAAGTTAATAGGAAATCAAAGTAGGTTACTATAATGTATCCTGCTATTTTTTACTTATTTTTCCCTTAATTAAAAAATAAAAAGAAAAAAGTAATTAATTACAAAAAAGGGGATTGAGTAAAAGAGGGCATAACAAGAGAACAGTGCAGGTCAAATCATAACCATTTGAGCAAAATAGTGTTTCACCACAAGATATCCTGACATAAAAATAGTTACCATAGTGTCTCTTTCCTTGAAATCTTTGAGTATAACTTTGTATACTGTAGCACCAAACATATCAAGACACTATAAAACCATTCAAGAGAATGACATTATTACAGGGTATTTAGAACCAATTAACAGAAAATGAACAATGGTTTCTATATAAACTCCTTGTCTATAAAAGTTTTTGCTTATATTATCATATATAATAAAATCCAATAAGATACAACCTTTTAAGATTGATGGAGACAGAAGAATACAAATTTGATGGGACTTCAAAACAAGATGATACTAAATCAGCACTAGCTATTATGATGTCTTGTTTTCTTCAAAATAGCTGTTCCTACCTTCCGATCTTCTCTGTCTCATTTCTGTTGAGCTCTTTTTCTGTCGTTTATTGTCAGTTTGTCTTCTTCATTTTGTTTTCTGCTCCATTTATTGTGGCCTCTCTGCCACTATTTCTGGAATCTTGCTATTTTCCCTTTTTAGACTATCCGGCAGTATTCTCTGCAGAGTTGAATTAGTGGTTGCAAATTCCCCTAGTTCCTCTTTACCCTGGAAGCACCTTGTTCTTCTATCAATTTCTAGGGACAGTTGTGCAGGATATATCAATCTTGGCTGGAGGTTATTATCTTTCAAAGCTTGAATTATTTCCCCCCACGCTCTTCGTGATTTGATGGTTTGTGCCGAGAAATCTGCTGTAATTCTGATGGATATTCCCTTGTAAGTGATCTGTTTCTTGTCTCTGACGGCTTTTAATATTCTGTTCTTATATTGCATTTCTGGAATTTTGATTATTATATGCCTGGGTGTAGCTCTGTTTGGGTTGTAGGTAGCTGGAGTCCTGCCTCATATATCTGAGTATCTTTACCATTTGCTAAATTAGGGAAATTCTCTTGGATTATTTCTGTGAATAGCTTTTGTAGTCCATTTGTTTGTGTCTCCACTTCTTCTCTTATTTCTTAATTCTTAAGTTATAGATCCTCTTATCACCTTCTAGCTTTTGTATTGTTGCTGTTTGTTCTTATGTTATTTTTAAGAAGTTTTTCATTTCATGCTCCCATATTACAAATCTGCCCTCCAGTTCAGATAATCTATCCTGAGTTTCTTTCAAGCTGCTATGCCAGTTTTTGATAGAGTTTTTAGTTTCCTGGTAATCTCTTTGAACCTGCTTCACGTATTCTATGCTTTCTCTATTTTCTCCATCAAACAATTCTCCCCTTTTTTCTGTTCTTCCATTCCACCATCTGTTTTTTCTTGGGCAGTGCTTAGCATTTCTCTAACGATTCTGCCTCTGTCTTGCTTCAGGTCATTAATAACTTCATTCCTGAACTTGTCTATGATGCTCTGGAAATAGTGCTCTATGTCTATTGGTGCCATGTCTGCTATTGCATGTTTCTCAGGATTGGGGGCTGAGGACCCTTTCTTGTTGCTCCCTCTTCCATATTCTTTGTTCTTTATATATAAGCATATATAGGAGGCTCAGCTTCCTTCCCTGTCAGCCACAGTCTGTTTGAATTGCGCCGGCTAGTTGTCCCCACCCACTGCAACGCACCAGGGAGACACAGACCTGGGCAGACTATGCCGGGCCACCCCTGCAGGTCAACCTACCAAAGGCTTCACCACTAGGGTGCACCTCCAGGCGCTGGAACCTGGGTTGGGCTAGCCTACAGTGTCTCAGCCAGTGGTGTCTCGCAAGCCAGGCACTCCCCACCAATCCTGCTTGAGAGGGGCATATGTGACTAAAGTTACTGCAGCATCTCGTTCTGGGAAGTCTGCCCGGTCCCAGAATGTCCTCTGCTGAAGCCTCCTCCTCTATGGAAGGGTCCCGATCTGCTCACTCACTGCAGGTCGATATAGGGCACCCAGCCAGTCCCGCTCCCAACTCCATTCACGCTTCCCACTCTCCGAGCTTTCGCGTCTCTCTCCCCGCTGTGCCAACCGGGTAGCAGCAGCGGCTGCAGGAAATTTAAATTGCAGTTTCCAGTGGCGCGGGGTCCGGCTTCTGTGTTGAGACCTTATCTGTTCCTGCTATATCACTGAGATTGCGTTTCCAGTTAGTTTCTCTTAATTTAGTTCATTCCTGGATCGGCAAAGAATATCCCCCCTTGCCTAGAACTTCCTGCCCGGTACCATTCCTGGATTTCAAGTGCGGTTTCTCAGAGAGCCTCCAAGGCTACTGCTGTCTATCTGCCATGTTCTTCCGGCCTATTCATTTATTGAATAGTGTTCATGTTTTTTAGTGAACATGTATATGTTTCTGTTGAGTAGACAACTAGGAATGAAAATATTGTGCCTACTTTAGATATTGCTGAATAGTGTATACCGGTTTAACTTTACCAGTGTTTATTCCCATAAACAATATAGAAAACTTCCAGGCACTCTGCATTCCTCCAAAACCTTGATGTCACCTTTTGATTTTTTATTTCTTTTTTTTTCAGGCATTTGGGTTGATGCTTAATGTAGCTCCTTGTGGATTAAAAGTTACCTTTCCCAGCTACCTAGTAAAGCTGAGCACACTTTCCTGTGTTTACTGGCCATTTGAACAACTTCTTTTGTAAAGTTCTTGTTTGGGTCTTCTGGAGTCCCAAGATTTTTGTGTTTTGTTCCCTGTATTCGTTGGCACCAGAATAATGTCTGTCATGTGGTAGGCACTCAAAGTAAGTGATTATTAATACATAAGCACCTTCTATATTCTTCCACTATCATCTTCTTAATATTTTTCTTTAAATCAACTCACTTTACTGAGCTGATAACTTTATGTCATTTTGTAGATAAGAAATCATGTTGTAATATGCAAATTATAGTTTTGCTAAAACTCATTACACTAAATGGATAACTTAAAATTTTTCCATTCATATCTATAAAATGCCTTTCCCATAGTGTCATTGGTGATAACTTAATAGTTCCCTAATTAAATAAATTGTTTCCTTTGAAACATCCAAATGTTCATGACATGCCAACTGTGATTAATTCTCCTGGAAGCAAACTAGGCTAAGGGTGAACAGGGATTCAGGAAACTTTTTGTGTTCTGGCTCTAGTGATGTTTCTACATTACTGGGGTGAACAGCAGTGTGGACAGAAGGCTGGAAAGGTGCCAGGCTGGAGAGACCCAAGGGGACATGGAAACACAGATTAACACTTGACTCTGGTTGCAATGTACTGTGTGACTTTCAGGATATTCAGTAACTGACTGTGTTTTACTCCACAGATAAAAAGCCATAAGTGTATTAGGGACAAATGAATGGTCGGGGGTTAAGACTCTAAAACCTTATTAAATAAACAGGCTTTCAGTGTCCTGCTACTCTCTCCCTCGATGAGCTTTGCTAGATGAATGCAGAGATGGAACAGCCCCAAGTAATAAAGTGTAATGAGGAAGCCTTCAGGCTTGGCTTCGTTTACTGGCCATTAACAGGAGTGCTCTCCGGCTACACACAAGACAATACTGGACATTACAGCTGGGCAGACTCTCCATAGGACTTTTGTGAAGTGGGAGATCTTCCCCTGGTTAGTGAGCAGATGAAGTCCATGTCCATCTGTGATGCTCCTCAGTGAACAGACTGCCCATTACTGGAAGGTGGGAAGTTTTAGGATCCTGCTTGGAAGCCGTGACCCTACACAGAACACGGTCTTCAGAGATCTGCCGCATCCTGAACTGGTCCTGAGCAAATGGCAGCAAGGACCAACACCTTCTCAGGAATGAGTCAGTGGGAGGCCCCTGGTATGGGTGACCACAGATTCCATGGTGTTGCTGCTGCTGGGGAGAGGTGACTCACACACAGACCTGGAGAGTGAAGGGACTTCAAGTTCAGCCCCTACTTTAGTAGGAAGGGATCCTTTCTTCACAAGAAGATTAAAGGCCCCTTCCCACTTCCACTGGGTGATGGAATGGGTGGCAATGAAATGATGGCTGTGGAGCTCACGGGGCCCGGAGAGCATCAGGTGAGAGATAGGCTGCCGTGCCTTCCAGGGCACTGGACTGAGCAAGAGAAAACAAAATCCCCAAACCACAAATATCTTTAGATTGCATTGAGTCAGTGCTCAAACAAAGACCAGACCCTCTGCAGTGATGTAAGGATCTGCAGGCAGGAACTGAAAAGCCCAGGGTGGTCGTCATGAGGGGAGAGAAGCCTGTGATGCCAGGGCTGGCTCCACAGCACAAGGGTCATTTCACTAGATACTTGGGAAAGGCTCCTCACCAGCAGTTCCTTGATGCATAAAACTGGAGACAGAAAGCTGCACTAGGTGTGAGGTGCTATCTGAACACATTCAATCCTCTCAATCTGGTGGGGTATATGCCATTTTACAGGTGGGTCAACCGAGGCATAATGAACTTAGACCATGCAGCTTATAGGGGTAGAGCTATAATTCAACCCATGATGTCATTTCCCAGAATCTATGACCTTAACTAAGCCAAGCTGCCATTCCTAACCAAGTACACCAGAGGGCATGGTATTTTATTCCATGAAACCCTGAATTCTAGAATACTCCAGGACAAATTGGTATTAATTAAATAGGACTCTGATCTCCAGTATGGGACAAAGCAAGGTAAAAATAAGGAAAACAACTAAACAACATACTTTAAGGATTATATTGTATGAATTCAGTACTTCATCCATCCATCCAGTGCTCATGTAGCCCATTTTACGGAGGAGACCATGAGGGTTTGTAGGGGTTAGGTGTTAGGTAACAGTCATGAATTTCTACAGCCAGAGGGAAGTTATGGTGACCTATAAACTTAAAAGTTTTCTACCCAAAACCTAAGCTCTTGCTCCAACATACTTTTGTTTATCCTCTTAGGGCTTTGGATTTTCTCCAGGTATACCTCATCTGTCTCCTGAGAAAGAGACTGCCAGCTTCAGAGTATTCCCTAGCAAGCTGGTGTGCTATTGACATGTGTCCCTAGCAGCATATTCACAATGCACTTGATATTCCCATTAAATCAAAAACAAAAATAAAAATTAATTTTTTATTTAATTAAAATTATGGATTTTTTATGGTATTGGAGTTCGCATCCACACTGATATACATCCTCAGTCCTATGCTTTTTAGATGTGGTCTCGCCAGTATGCTAAGGCATCCATGCTAGGCACAAATTTGCACTCCTCTTGCTTCACCCTTCCAGTGTGCTGGAAATACAGGGATTTTTTATTTTACAGTTTATACATTTCTGTTGCCACCTGCATGAACTTCCTACTCCTACAGACTGACCAGAAATATCTCAGGGACCCCAGATTTTCCGGAAAGGTAGTATTAATTTGATTGAATCTCAGCTTTTCTATTTTCTGGCCAGTGGATCAAGGGTCATTTGTGTTTTAATCTCTCCAAGCTGAGTTAACTCATATCTGAGTAATGGGTTAATGATCCTTGGCAGGAATTACCTGAAACATTGAGGTAAGGATATGTGGAGTGCATAGAAAGGTCCGTAACCTACATTCCTCACAACTTTTATCAATTCTCCTTTAGAGGCAAGACAATGTTAATTTCATCCTATACCCTTGGAATGGGCCAGCACATAGTGTTTACCAGTCTTATCTCTGCTGCTCAACCTATCACTTCTCCTGTGTCGAGGCCAGGTGAGGTGACCCTGCCAGTCAGTCTTCTGCATTTCCCTCCCTATCCATCTGCTTCATGCTATTGTTGCTGTCTCAAACCAAGCCTTAAGCATGAGGGCAAGGCTGAGTGTCATCTGTTGTCATAGCACCTGGCATGTGCTCTGTGAATTCAGCAGCAGGGTTGTGCTCACCCTATGCACATATCTACCTATTGTCTACTATATTATAATGGAAGCCCTCACACATGATGCTCCTTCCCCTTAATTTATTTTCTATTATAATATAAAATGACATAGAGAGACACACAAAATAAGTGCAAATCTTAATGAGCTAATGCAGAAAGGACATTCTTGTAGTCACACCTAGACCAAGAATTAGAACCCAAACAGCTAAGCAGGAGTCCCTTCCGTGTGCCCTCTTCCAGCACAACCTTTCCCTACTCTCAGAAATGGACTCACTATCCTGCTTTCTGCCCCATTTGCACGTTCACATGCAATGTAAAATGGTCTTCCATGCCTGTATTTCCTGTAAATAGGTAAATGGATCCAGGCTTACCTTGTTCACCGTTTTTCCCCAACCCTAAAACCTGTTAGGTCTTCAATAGGCTCCAGTTTCTTTTGGGTCACGTTGTATTTTAAGATCACAACCTGGATAATGAGTCAGGAATCTGCTATGGTTCTGTGCACCAGTCTATGCCCTGCTCCTAACAGGTCAGTGCTGGTTATGGGGCAGCTACTGAGCACATGTTCTGTGAATTCAGCACCGGACAGTGCTTACTCTACCCACACATTTATTTGCTTACTCTCTGTCACTTCTCTACTATCTGCCTAATATCTATCTACTCTCTATCTTTTATTTATATCTTTTCACCCTATGAATGCACACACATGTGTTTACATATACATGGCTCTGCTAGCCCATGAAAATACTCCCATGGACCAAATGTTCTGCTGTCACTACCTCAGTAATCTTTTTTACACTTATTATGTCACTGAATCCTTACAATCACCCGATCACCCGTGAGGAGTTTACAATTATCTTCTTTCTTTGTTTGAGGAAAAGGGCTCAGAGATGTGAAGTGATTCACTGAAGATCAAACATAATGGAAGACAGAGCTAAACTACAAACCCAGAATCTCAGAGGCTCCTATACCTATGCACATGCCTTTCCTTGGTCCAAAATGAAGATTCATCCCTGAAATATAAATTTGTTTAGTTTAAATTTGACCTTGTTCAAGACTTAGTGAAGAAGGAGCAGCTCAGTATATCAGTGACTTCATGGGGCAGAGAGGGAACACAGCCTAGCTCTGTGTTTGAGCCCACGAAATTTATCTTTTTCTTCTTTTCTGGGTTCTCAATGTGACATATTTTTGTTAGAGATGATGGAATGATATTTTTAGTAATCTGAAATAAACCTGAAGGTATATTTTTACTCTTGTCTTATAAGGTTCATTTTACTCAGATGTTTCCAGATGAAAAACTAAGTGAATAGTATCAGCTGATTTGTTAAGTAATTCAAGTTCCAATTCATGTTTATATGACATTATGGGCTCAGTTTTTATTGGAGTCCTGTAATAGGTAGAAGAGTCTCTCTTTGCTTTGTGCTCACATGGCCATAGCCTCATCGTATTTGTGACTGTGATAAAATCTTCTGATATGGCTGCATGGATGGGAAGTTTTGTAGCCTTTTTAATAGAAGCAGACCACAAAAGAAGCTGAGGTCAAGTTCTCTGTTTCTGGGGCCACTTAAACAGAAGGAGAGGGATGCTCAGCATCTAACCCTTCCTATCATGGAAAGAAGGCAGATTTCAAGCTTTCCTGCTGGGCAATGGAGCCCTCCCCCTGAAGAGAAGCCGGATGTGTGGATTCATAGAGTCAAACACAAGGATGGGTGTAGCTCTGTCTTCATCTTTGAACACCAGGGTCAGGCCAGTGTTGGAGCAAACACCAACTCATCCCCATTGGTAAGGAGGAAAGAAGGCCAAACTATGCATATGTCTTTAATTATCTTAGATTATGATAAAGAATTGACTGGAAACAGATTTGATCAATGACAAGAAAAAGGCCAAATGCCCGATGGTGAGCAACAGAGATTTAAAGTAATTGCCCAATAAACGTGGGACCTGCAGTGCAAAAGAGTGATGTTTTCTGAGATCTCGTGGACACTCTGATTTATGATACTACTTATGATTGCCCTTCACACCTCTAAGTTATGGCTCAACCATCATTTTCACCAACACTCTCCTGAGCTCATCTCCACAGACCATGTGAATAAAGACTTATCTCTCTGTTCGGAAGGGGAGAGAGGACTTCAACTTCCTAAGGCCATCTTAACTTTCCAGGACTTTCACAGCTGCTATCACTGTGTGAAACACAGAGAGAAGTGTCTTTAGGACTCTCTGCATCCCTCAGACTTATGCCCATCATCATCCTTTCTTACCTTCTCAGGCTGAAACCTCACTATTTTCCCTCTAGCTTCTCTATAATCTTGTTTCATAGATAATAACCCAGTCTGCATCCTCAAGTACTCTGCCTAACCTTCAACCCAGGCTTAGGAGGAGAGATGCTTCTCCACTATCATTTATTCCCCTTCTGAGCATTCTCTTTCAATGTGGTCCAGAAATTCCTAGTTAAATTGTGCCTTCTAGCTGTGCCCTGTGCTCCAGGGATATGCTTTGCCACTGTGACCACCTGCCCTTTTGTTTTTGTGGAACCACATATCTGCCATCCCCTGAACCTGGGATTTTTTTTTTTTTGCCTGAGCTTTAACCACACAATCTCAAACCTCATCAGGGTTTCTTTCATATTTTCATCATATCCCAGTATATTTGTAATTAATTTGTAATTATAATGCTGTATATCAAATATGGGAACCTTATTTAATATCCTACAATTTACTCTATTTGTTCTATTGTTCCTTTACATCAATTTACATTTTATGTCGCACAGTTCACTGGTGTAGTGATTGAATTTACACTAACAGTCATACAAAAATTTAAGAAAGAAGGAATTTGTCTTATATGTTTACTCACATATTTACCATTTCCATCACTGATCTTTCCTTATATGGGTTTTTCCTTCAGTATCATTTCTTTTCTACCTAAAGGGCATTCTTGGTCATTCTTTCATCTTTGTCATTCCTTATCTTTCCTTTTCAAAGTTTTCAGTAAAACGTTGGCTGTTATTCACATTATTTTTCTTCCATATGTCATGCATCCTTTATTCTCAGTGATACCAAGAGTTTCTTTCATTTTTCATTTTCAAAAGTTCAGAATAATATGAATAAGAGCTATTTTTCTTTGTATTTATTCAACCTAGAGTTTGCTAAACTTATTCCATCTTCACAGTTATTTTGCACTGTACTGGAAAAATCTTACTGCTCGGTCAATTCTTCCATGATTCTTTTGCATTTCTTTTGTCCTTTTGTCTTTGTAAGATTTTCCTCTTCTATTCTCCTCTGTTTTAAACCTATTCTTTTATTGTAAGGTATTGTATTTTCTACTCTAGATTTTTACATTTATATAGTTTCTAAATCTATGTTCTTTTCTTCAGTTCATTCATTATGATAATGTTTACATTTTAAATTTTAAAACATATCTTGTCCAGCTGCATTGAGCTATCTGATAATTCCAATATCTGTTCATCACAGTGTTTGTTCCCCTTAAATGATTTTATTGGACTTTAAGTTATATTTTCCTGTTTTCTTAAGTCTAAAATTTTTTTTTTACACACTGGGCATCGTGAATGACAAATAGTAGAGACTCAGGGTTCTGTCACTGTTCTCTGAAATTGCTGATTTTTGTTAAGTTCCTGATGATCACTTGCACATGTGGATGTCTGTGGTTTATGTTTGACTAGGATGTGTTTACTAGGGTTTGTTTGGTTTTCTCCTTAGTTCTAGGGCAGTCTTTTAATCCTGGCACTTAGTTGTAAGACATGCCTCTGCTGACATTTCATTGCAAAACTCTCAGTGTTTGCCTAACCCTTCTTACTTGGAGGAATTCCAAAACTTGTCTCCTTGTAGTGTACAGAGCCTGCTCAGTTTATTGCCTCTATTTTCTAGTAGAACTCTTAACAGGTAGCTGGAGGTTTCCTTATGCTTACATAATTCAGGGTACAAAGACCTGAAGGGTTTTTGAGGAGTTTGTGTTCAGATTTTGGGCTTCCTTCCTCCCTTCCTATCATTTCTGGTATTGCCCTCTCATTTTCTAGCAATTATAGCACTGCTTAGTGCCTCTAGCACCTCAAGCTGAAAGAATGGGGCTGTCTGTCCTTCCTTCTTTCCTTTTTAAATTCTTATGATTTCTATTATTTTTCAATTTGTATTTTTAATAACCTTATTGAGGTACAGTTTAATGCACCATAAAATTCACTCTTAGTAAGTATGCAACTCAACAACTTTCAGTAAATTTATTGCGTTGCTCTATTAAAACCACAGTGCAGTTTTAGAACACTGCAAAAAATGTCTATGCCAATTGCCTTGATTTGAAGCCCTAGGCACAATAGACCAGTTTTATGTCTATAAAATTACCTTTTACGAACATTTCATGCAAATGAAATCATACAATATGTTGTCTTGGTGTCTAGGTTGTTTCTTTAGTATAATGTGTTTGAGACTCAACCATGATGTTGTATGATTCAATTGTTCATTTATTGTTATTTTTGAACAGCATTCCATGTACAGATGTACAACCATTTACTTATAGGTCAACTTATAGGTTTTCTGGAAGTTATCTTTTTCAATATTCTCCAGATGATATGTGGTCAAATTCTTACTTGTGGGACTAAGGACTGGGGTTTGGGAACCAAGTATAAAAGATCATACACTTTCATTTAGATAATTTTTAAAAATTAAGTTTTCTTGAACACATATTTGTGTTAGACATTGTGTTAAGATTAAGGACGTATATGAGTGACATTTCAGTAAAGTGGTAGAGATGAATCAATGAACAAATAAGTATAATAAAGTGTGAGAGGTACAGTGATAAAAGTCTTTTCTGTCCCTACCCCTCATAGAAGTATGGTCATTTCTCTATCAAGAAGGAATTACAGGAAATATCAAAGATATGATGTTTGAATACTACATGGAAATACACATGAGTAACTGGCCAGCCAGATGGTAAGACCTGACTTGCCTGGCCATCATCCACTGTTCTTTTACTCCCAGACTGGGCAGACAAGGTTGAGTTCGCAATACTGTCCATTGTTGTTCATAGGCACCGTGTTGGGTATTGCATGGTAGCAAACCATCCCTGTGAGCTTCTACTTGAACCAATAAGTGAAGAAACATAATGAAGTCTTGAAGGATATCGAGGTTCTGCTATGCTAGGTAAACTTCAACAAGATTTTTTTTTTAAATGGTGGGGGAACATGAAGCTTTTAGAGATAGTGGACTTGCTCTGACACCTCTGTCAAATTACTTATTTATTTAGTCTTAATTTCAATCTTTATAAAACGAAGTTAAAATTTGATTTCAAATTAACTGTGTGATTTGGAACATAAACCAAGAGTTTAAGGATTGGAACACAACAGCCTCTCAAAAAATGTATATTTCATTCCCCCTCACTACCCAACATGTAATACATTACCAATTTTTCACCATATTTATATCAAAGGCCAAAAGAAGTTAACGCAATGACAAGAGGTGTCTTTTGACTTCTAATTTCTATTGCCTAAAGAAAGCTACCACCTTCTAAGTAGCCAAGGGATGCAGCAGCTTCTTCGTAATGAGGCCTTGCTAGTTTCTAAATTTGCACTGATTGTCAAGGTGATGGAGGAGGTTCATTATTTAGAGACATAATTAAAGGGCACTTTCTTTAGCTAAACTAATGAGCAGTAAGTGCAGAAATATTTGCATGTTTAGACATTAAGGATGGAAACAGATGACTTGTAGGAGATTGGAAGGAAGCAGACAAGATAGAACAAATTAATCTCACTGCTGGCCCTCCAGGGTTACTGATTTGCAAGTCTCCCTCAAGGAAGTGGACTTCCCTTGGAAGTCAGCACCACTGTCTTCTCTTATGTGGAGAGAATGGCTGTCTCATCAGCCATTGACTCATGAGAAAGCTGATCTTTGCTTCAAACATGATTCCTGATGAGCTAAGCTTGCAACCTATTCCTTGGTGGACATCCATTCTAAACACTTAAGTACTAGCATAGATATCATCTCATTCTTGTCATCTTGCATGTTCACTACAGTTTTGTGAGTTGTCCCACATTTCCCTTTTGGAGTCTGTACTTCTTAACATCATGTTCAGGGTTATTCTACTCATCAAATCAGAGCTGTAGAAGCACTTTGCTTTGTCTCTACTTCTTCATTCCCAACATGGATGTTATGTCTAAACTGCAAGACTTTTGATAGCATTAAAAGATAGTGTCCAACATGCGGTAAGAACTGAAACAATGCTAGTTCCAAGTCTTTTCACTGCTTAGTGATCAGTGCTTGACCTTGTGTCTCCTAAGTACAGGGGATTAGCATGAAAACCACTCATTTGATATTAGAATTCTGCTTTGTTAATTTCTTGACTTTCTTCAGTGTGGGAGTGACACAGGAAAATATCTTCCATGTAACAAAGCAAATTTTTGGGTTCAATATCAAAAAAATTTTTCTTCTTTCCCTCCCACTAGTACCATTCCCCAAAAGAAATGAAAAAGAAAGGAGTGAGGCATAGCCAGTGCAGTGACAGAGGCCACGCTGCTCCAACAGAACCACTCCGGGGCATCTTAATTCATTATTGAAAAGCTTATTTGCTTTACTGAGCATTTTTAATTGTGTTGACATTTTTTTCTCTTTTAACAGAAAATGACCTTCTTTATAGTGTTGACATTATTTCCTGCTTTTTAACATTTACTTTAAATATGTATTAAGGGATGTCTGCTGAAAACATGCATTCATTGCCTCTGGGCAAATGTACAAGCTAAAACACAAATAATGATTTCACAGGAGTAAAAGGAATTGCTGAGCAGGTGCTTGTCAGGGGAAGAGAGACAGAGAGGAGCCAAAGGAAGAAAAGGTGTAGTGTAATAAGCACCTCTGATCTGGTGGAGCTTAGCAGTTATATGGCGTTGGACTTCAAATCAGGAAGAACAGGCAGAGGGCAAGGACAGTGTGGTAGGGAAAAGAACACATGCTGTAACTCTGTACTCTGAAGAAAAATTCAAAAAAATTCTCTGAGAACAAATGGAAATCTAAGAAAGCCCCATGAAACCAGCTTTCCAAGCAAATGGCACAGTATATACTGACAGGTAAGGCTATGGGCACCATAAGTGGATTTGTGCAGACTATGTCCCCGAGAAGTGGCAAAAGGAATTATGTGCTTGTCAGATTTTCCTATTGCTTACGCCTGCAGTATGCTCCATCAGCATTTGGCAATATTGTTCTGCATTTCACGAACCTGTTTTTACTTTGTGTTATTCACTTCTCTTTGTGTTTCACTGACTCTTTCTTTTTGGACCTGGTTCTGCCTCTTGAACTCTGCAGGAATTGCCAGTAATCATAGTAGTTAGTTTTCACTGACTGCCCACCTGAAAATTCACTCATGTTAACTAGATAGAACACTAAGTTTACTTGGGAGGTGATTCCAGGAAGAAGAAAAGATGCAAAAGGGAGACAGGAATGGAGGAAATGCTACTATAAGGACAGTGCTGAAGTCACTGCCATGGCAGTGGGGGCTTCTTCCACAGAGAACCCTGAGAAAATGCAAGGTACAGCCCAGAATTGCTCCCCACCTCCAGGACTGGCTGCTCCTGCACCCCTTTGAGATGAGGGGTGCTCCCAGAAGTAATAGCACGGCTACACTTTTGGGTCATGCTTACTGGAGCCAAACAAGCCCATGCCCCTTTGGCAGAGAACCTAGGGTAGCAAGCAGAAAGGCACAGCTGTGTGCAGAGTACACTGCAGAAGGGACTATCCAGCCCCAGCAAGTCTTTGTGCTCCATGAGAAAAGCAGGTATTATTTAGAAAATTGAATACTTATACCACCTTGGTTCACTTTAAGCTTCCAGGGAGGCTCTGTCAAGAGAAAGAGGATTTTGTAAGTTTGCTTTAGCATTTCCATCCTCAAATACAGGGAACACAGTGATTTTTCCTAAAAGGCAAAGTTTGGTTTAGCATTTCTAGCATCAAATATAGAGCACACAGTGATTCTTCCTTAAAGGCAAAAAAGTCTCCTTTTTCTCTTCTGGCTGGTGAGGTTGCTAAATGCCTGAGGCTAGAAGAAGACTTGGCTTGGAGAGGAAGGGAAAGCCAAACTCTGCCCCAAGGGGACCTAGGCCTGAGGCTGGGAAGGAAGCAGGCCAAATGCAAAGCCAGGAGCAAACAGTGAATGGGATTAACCTCCTCCGTCCTCCATTCTAGGGTTACTCTTGGAAGGGGAGAGGGCTCCTTGGAGGCCTGCAGCTGGAGTACATATGTTACACTGGTGTTCAGAGGAGACTATGGGTCTATTTGGAAAACCTAGCTGGGGGTAACCTCAATGAGGCATGCGGAAAGGAGATGAGACTTGATTAATGAGTCCCATGATTTTCTATGTCTCATGAATGATGTATTAGTTTCCTATTGCTGCTGTAACAAATGACTACAATGTAGGTTAAAACAACACAGATTTATTATCTTATAGTTTGGGAGGTCAGAAGTCTGAAATGAGTTTCACTGGATTTAAATCAAGGTATTAGCAGGACAGTATCCCTTCTGGAGGCTCTAAGGAATAATCTATTTCCTTCCCTTTTCTAGTGTTTAGAGACTAGCACATTCTTTGGCTCCTGACCTTCCATCACTTTATATTACACCACATCACATCTAATCACATCACACTGGACCTCCACTTCCATCTTTCCTCCATCTTTCCTTCTTTTCAGGCTGCAACGTGCCTATTGCCTGTCTTATAAAGATGTTTGTCATTACATCAGGCCTATAAGAATGTGCCTAATTTCTCCATATTAAGACCCTCAAATAATCACATATGTAACTTTTTGCCATGCAAGACAACTTATCACAAGTTTCAGAGATTCTGAGGTGGATACTTTGGATGACATAATCCACCTTCCACCAATGGCTGCCAGGGAACCCAGAGGTGGCAGGTGACATGCATGTCATAGAGGTAGTAAGTGGCAGTAGTGCATGCTTCAGGGACTCTGGACATCATGAAAGGCTGAGTGGAAGGGGCTGCAAGAAGAAGGGAACAAAACTTGGGCGATAGTTTATAGTGGTGCCAGCACCATTCCTCAAAGGAAGCAGCATGGATGGGTTAGGCCAGCAGCCACCTTTCCAGAGAGTAGACCACTGACCCTCTAACACAGGTGCTATCCAAGAAGGCCCTGAGATGTGTCTCTGGGGAGCCTGAGGACACATCTCTGCCAACGTCATGAGGCTATGGGAAGTACCTCTTCTCCAAAGACTAGAAGCTCTGAGGGCAGAGGGAGGGGCTCTGAGAGGACTCCCCCATCTATACAATAGAGAAGTAAACAATCTAGGTTTTCCTTGTACATGCAAATGAGGATCATTGTGTTTGGACTCACCCCCCCCCCCCCCAAACACACACACATTATTGAGTCAAAAATCCTGCAAGTTGAGATTTTAGAAAAAGCCATTTGGAATTCTACTTAAAACAGAGACAAGAGAGGTTCTGAGTATACTTCCCCTTTGTTCAGAATGTCTAATCCTAAAGGAAATCAGGTCTTCTCACAGACAGCATACAGGCAGGGACTCAGAAGGGTGACTGCATTGCATAAGAAGAAACATAGCCAGCTTATTCCAGAGTTCGTTTTTTAACAGCAGAATTAGAGTGCTGACAATGCCCAATTATTTTGCACATTAAGGCGACTGGTCCGGACTGGACTGACCATTCTCTAATTAACTCCTTGGCACTTGGCTATAATAATGATTGAACTAACCTATTTGACTCCCAGTGTGACTGAATGAGCAGATGCAAGGAAACTGACTGCATCATTCTAACACAAATTTTTTCTTTTTTCTTTTCTTTCTTTTTTTTTTTTTTGCCCCTCCAAGAATAAAAGATATGGTCACTTTCATCTTCTAGGAGCTTTAGAATTCTGTGAAAATAGAAAGGGCTTGACAAGCAAAGGCTTTGACCCAAGACAAATGTGCTCAAATCTTGACTCAGGCTGATGACTTACTTTTCCTTTGTGGCGGAGGAAGACTGCCTGGACTGAAGGGACCCTGCATACACACCTGCTTTTCCCCTCTGGGTGTGGGGCTGTTTAGCACAAGATATGCTTCCTTTTCCTGGGAGTCCAGCATTTTCTATGAGGCGGGCCAATGCGCTGGGAGGATGTGAAGCATTACCAAACCAGAAGTCAGCCTCAGGAAGGAAGATCCACATCTTTCAAACATACACTTTATTGTGTGGTCTTCTTGTATCAAAAATTTTTTTTCAATCAGTAGTCTTCAAGGGCTGATTGTAGGATAAAGAGGGATTACAGAATTTTAGTGGGGTGTAATGTTATTTTTTTTGCATGAGGAAATATTAAAAATTGAGGTGTTTTGCAGGAAAATCTGATCTCCACTTTCGGGTAATTGGAAGTATAGCACTGACCTTGGATTCTGTATGACCTGGGGCTGTGGGGCAGCTGAATCTTTAATTCAATCAGCTAGGTATCAGGAGTCACATAGTCAGGTGTCTCTGACTCATTCTTGCTGCATCTGCTTAGGGCCCACAGTGACTAGAATCAGGCTCCTGAAAGAGGATGCTACCGAGGATCCATTAGTGGAATGTAAATGGGACAGAGCTGTGAGCTTGCCCAGGGCAGAGTCCTGTTTATCTTCTTTCCATTTCCAGTGCTTATTGTGCATCCTGACACTGAGAGGACAATGACCAGCTAAATGAATCTGATTTTGGCATCTTGTGTTCATTGCAATTTTTCAGAGATGCATTTTTTTCCTCACAGGAATGGGAGACCTGTGCTCTCGGTTGGCTCATTGAGGCTGTCACTGAGGCGACATCTTCTGCTAAGTGGGAAATGCTCTTCAATACCAGCAGGATTCTATCCCAACACCAAAAGGCCCAAAGGGGGGGATATTAAGACCTTGTAGCACTGAATCAACCATACTCAAATCATAGTAAACCCAGGAGAGGCTACGGATTAATCAGCCTTTCCTGTTGTGATGGCAGCAGAGTGCTCTCCTTTGCTCTTGTCTGAGTGTGCACAGGACTAAATGTAGGCTCAAGGGATTTGCATTAGCAGATTGAAAGTAGAAATTCTCTGGGAATGATGTTCTTCTGTCCTTACAATCATTTTAGTGAGATGCACTAGATTGTCATGGCCATCTCCTGGAGCTACCTGGCAATGGATGGACTTGGCTATTCTGTGGATTCTGGCAAGTGTCTCCACAAATGTGGGACAAAGGGGTTGAAATCACACATTGGCTCTGGGGCAACTGCTTCACTCACTGTACCACTGCTGTGTGGAAATCATCCCGTATCCTGTACCTTGGTTTCAAAGCTGTGAGGAGCTAACTGTTCAAATTCTTGTCTAGGACTGGTATAGATACAGGAATAGAAAGTGGAGGAGCACTTCTGCAGTCCTTTTTATGGGTCCCACTGAATGGTGTGGATTGAGTTATATTTGTCTAAACTTGATATATGTGACAATGTTATATTAGCATTTCATAACTGCTCATCCTGAACTGTCACAGTGTCCTAGTGAATAACAGATTCTTTAGGTGCAGGTCATTCCTTTGGAGACAAAGAACCAACTCTATAATATAAAAAGATACTTTTGATTTAATTCTCACCAGTTGCCCCATACTTTTGGTCCCAATATTTTCAAAAGCTTTTCCTTCCACTACTTCCTTTTACTCGGCTTGCTAACAACCCTCCTGCACATGTCTGCCTGGTCCTACACTGGAAAGCTCATCTTCAAGATGTACCTTCTTGGGCCTGGAGATTTAGCTCAGCAGCATAAGCACCTGCCTTGCAAGCAGGCAGTCGTGAATTCGATCCCTGCTACCGATAAAAACGAAAAAAAAGACAAAAAAAAAAAAAAAAAGGTGTCCCTTCTTAGGCTTTATCATGCTCTTTCCCCTAGGTCTCCATCAGGTGCTCCTGCACAGGGTTCCAAGCCTGGTGGTCCCTGCCTTCTGTCCCAGCATCTATTGCAGAAACTGTAAGCTGTCTATGTATGTATTTCCTTGACCCATGGATACTGCTAGAGGCTCCTATTTCACCTGCTCATTCCAGATTCCCAGTACAAAGCCTTATACATAGTTTGTGCCCAGAATAAGGTGCTGAGTATAGAAATAAATGAATGTCATTAGACATTAAAAGAGATATGATGCTTCTGGAATTTCCAGGTGGGCCAGCAGTTTAAATATACACAGTTCATTCTACAGTGAATCTAGCTCAATCTTTGAAATAAAATATCAAGATCAAAGATAAACAATATTTAAGAGATAGACAGTAAACAATGGCAAAGTTTTAAAGTGCTCAGTCAAATGAACCAAAAGCAGATAGACCAGAAACCAGAAGGTAGACTCTTGGAAATGGGTAAGTAGACCAGGGAATGGGGGAAGAAAGGAGTTACAATTACCAAGAACAAGAAATAGCATCCATGCTTATAATCCCAGCATTCTGAGAGGCTGGGTCATGGATATAGTAAGTTTGAGCCCACATTGGGCAACTTAGAAAATTAGCAAGACTGTAGCAAAAAAAAAATTTTTTTTTTAGAAAGAACTGAAGATATATTGCTCAGAATAAAGGCCCTGGCTTTATTCTGTACTCCAGAGAACAAACCAAAAGCAATTATCAAGATATAACATATGCATTTACTATGTACCAGTTTCCTCAAACTAACATTATTATTTTGTATTACAAATATGCACTAAAAAAAGAAAAAGGAAAAAATTAAATTAGTCACCTGATGTTTTGAAAAAGATCTCTAGGTTGTTTCTCTCTTGTGATGGTTAAGGTGGTTTGACAGCTTGATTGCATTGGGAGCTGCTCGGAGGGCTGGTGGAGCATGCTTCTGAGTGTTTCTGGCTGGGCTGTGGAGACTGTCCTTGGGGGTCTGTGTCTGGACGCTTACCTTTTTCTCTCTGCCACTGGTATTATTCCTTTGCTCTGTTTTCTAGTCACCATGAACTGAGCCTCTCTGCTCTGCTATGCCTTTCATGTTTCTGTCTTGGAGACATCTGGCAATGGACCGAATTCCCTTAAAATGTGAGCCTTTAAATTGTGGATGCTGCGTATTTTATCCTAACAACAGAAAATCTGACTAACGCACTTATCTAATTCCCTCCTCCCATGCCTCACTTTATCTCTCCTTTCTCTTGCTGTTAAGAAGACATTTACTAGGCACCAAGTGCATGCTCATGGCTTTAACATGCACTGAATAGCTGTGGATGAGTACAGCATAGTCCTGTCCCCTGGAGCTCAATTCCAAGTGAGCAGATTGGTGGGTAACTACAGAATAGTGAGTACTGGGATGGAGTTCTGCATGGGATCTGAGGAGTAGAGGAAAAAGGAAAACCCCCGAGGGGTGCTCCAGGCTCTCTTCCTCAGGAGGAAGCTTTACTAGGTATGTGTGTTATAGATAACAAATGATTTATATCCAAGAACCTTTGGTAAGATTCTAACCTCTCAGGGTGCTGATAAGAAATCAATTTAAATTACTAAGTTGCAGGCAGATACACTCCTATACCTTATCCTCTGTGATTTTCTTCAGAGGGAGGGCAGCTGTCTAAGTGGATGGGAGCTTCTGATCATCAATAGGCTCCTTTTCTTTCCTTCCTTCCTTTCTTCTTTCTTTAAGCCCTCTTCGTCCCACTCCCCCCCCCTCTATCTGCGTCTCCCTCCCCCCACTCTGTCTCTGCCACATGAGGACACAGTGCTTCCAGGAAGAGAGCTCTCACCAGGAACTGAGCTGGCAGTTATCCTGATCTTGGATTTCCCAGCCTCCTTCATTGTGCAAAAATAAATTTCTTTTGCTTAAGCCAGCCAGCCTGAAATACTTTGCTATGGCTTTCTATGCAGTTTAAAACAAAGATGAAGACAGAGTTTGAGCAAAGTGAAGATTTGACAATTGCAGTTTCCTCAAAACTACAAACATTTTGCATTTCACTGATAATTCTGATCGTTAAATTTTAACTCTAGAAATGTTTGACTTTGAAATTAGCACATGCTCACCACAGAAGCAGCACAGTATAATGGAAAGGGGAGCTATTGGTCATGATTTGCTGTGTGACCCTGAGCAAGTTACTGGGCTGGGTTCTTTGCCTCATGATGCCCATTGGGAAGGCCTGCAGCAGAGCTGAGGGTGGTCTCACACATACAGCCTTCCCGGCACAGGGCAGACACTCTCTGGTAAGTAAATGTCAATGAGACCAGAAGTTTGGAAGCTGTTCAGTGAATCTCAGCCCCTCCTTAAGTTCATCAGTTTTGGAACAGATCTCAGATTTGCTAGATTTACTATGTATTTATATGTACAACCAGATTTCCTCTTTTTTGCTATTTTTAATTTCAAACCCTGTGACTTCATTTGCCTATATCTGTGCTTCTCAATCCCATCTCAAAAAATGCTTCAGGGTATCTATAATTATCTTCGCCAGTATGTCAATGTTCTTATTAAAATAACCCTCATGATATGGAATTTATTTTAGTTCACTTCACTTTGTATTATGTATTTTAAAACATCTCATAAGAGCCATCTGGCCCTTTAGGACATAGCTGTGAGTTTTCTGAGAAATCATATACACAATGTCAAGATTTCATCATTACTGTGAGAACTAGAATTCTTAGAGGAACACAGAGTATTCTAGATGCCATCTGCTCAGGATTCTAGAATCTAGCAGAACAGAATTTATGGGAGGGGGCGAGGCAATGTCCCTCAGACATCTATCCCCTGAGTTTGCCACCCTGGATCCTGGATCCTCCACTTCCTGGAGTTACACCAGTGAGGACTCATGCAGTTACTGAATCTTGTCTTAAGGAGTGTCCATGTGAATTAATTCTGAGACTTGCCCCAATGGAAGGTGGGGGATTTAGGAAAAAGAAGGGGTAGACATGGAGAAACAAGAAGACATAAAGGACAGGATAAAGAAAGGTTCAGTGCAGACAAAACGACTCAGATAGTAAACATGACAGCCTTGAGGAAGAAGCCGGAGGATCTCAAAAGTAGTGCTCAGTTCAGGATATGGCTGAGTCATAATAAAAGCTAAACAAGGGCCTGGGGCCCCCAAACATTAAAGAAGGGTTGCAAATTGAGCATTATTTCATCAGCTTGTTTAAGTAGCACTCATTTTACACTCCCCACTCCTGGCTGCTAGATTCTCTTTATATTTTTAAAACCATTTGCAAATTTAGGTGAAGATCAACTCTAGTTTGCCTCTTAGACTCTTCTGCATAGGCATAGCCACCAAGAGAAGTGGGAGCTCCCTCACAGTCTCAGAACTGCACCCCCCTGGGAAACACACTGCATAACTTTGGATTTAAACCAGACACTTCATGTGCCATTGACAGGCATGACATGGTGGCCACTGTGATCAAGAGTGATCCAGAGTTATGGGGCTCTGAAGATAGTCTGATTTTCTGCTTCATAAAAGAACACTTACTGATCACAATGCTCTGTCACTTTGACTTTAAAGTCTTCAGGTTTTTGCTCTCAACCTGTCACCGAAAGCAAGCAGTGCTGTCACCCAAAGCAAGGTAGTAGAGCACTGAAGGGAAGACATGGGGTACTTCTGGTGCTCACAAAGATCATGAAGGAACCTGGTGACTAAGAAAAGCAGCTTCCCAAGAGCTCACCACAGAGCAAAATAGACATGACGCATGTGGGTAGGTCCACTGACCCTACCAGTTGTGACAGGCAAGTGTGATCCTCCCTCAACAAAAGGCTTTAAGAGACCAAGGTCCTCTCTGACCTTAAAGGACTCTGCCTCCGGAGTGGATTTCTCCAAAACAAGTGACCAGAACTTGAGGCGCCTACCCACTGCATCCCTGCAGGAAACGGTTGTTATGAGTAGGGAAGGCGCCCACAAGAGCCTCACCTGGTCCAGCTTCCAGTGGAACTCTGCAGGGCGAAAGGTGTCAGCCTGGTCGAAGTCCTTCCGCAAGAGGAAGACAAGGCGGCAGTTGTGCACATACAGGGCATAGTGGTGCCGGTTCATCTCTGAAAGGCAAAGAGAGAGGACTTGGGAAGTGAGAAAATCCCTGTCACTGTTTGCCAGAGGAGTCGTCCTGCTATCTTGCCCAGCACAGCTCAAGGATAAAGAAATAGGCACTCTGGTTTTCTCTTTCACAAGTGGTCTGATGAATGCTCTGGAACACACCTTTTGGGGTTCACTGAAATGGAAGAAGAGGACTCAGGAGAAGCCACAGCAAAAGTGCTGCCAAAAAGCCACCTGGTCTTTAAATGCATGGGCCTTATCCTCAGGCGCTGCATCAGACCCAGGGTAAAGTGACTCAGGTTGGCAAGCTTTTTACACAGTGACAAACATTTCCCAAAATGTGCTCTCTGCCAATGCCATCAGCTGATCTGGATTCCTATAACACAGCTGGTGCCTCCTGGACCTTTGAAGTTTTGTTTTACCTCATCAGACTTAGAGCAGTGACCACAGAGCACACTGCCTCATCACCTTTGTCTAAAACTATGTTAAGAGGAGCTGCCTGGCTTGTAGCTGCAGGAAAGAGGGGACAGACCTGTCTTCTAGCATTAGACATAACTGCCTGGTACTCCAAAGCAATGAATCCACACCCCTTTCCCATTCCCAGCAACTAATCAAGGGACATTTTCTCCTCTGACATAGAAACTTCCTTTCCTGTTGAAAAAAATCGGATGTCACGCATACAGCTATAATGCCTTCTACCAAATGACAGAAGAGGAACTGTACTTTGACCAATACTGGGACCTCATGTGTTATTATGTCGTAGTATACAGAAGCACATGCTCCATAAATGTTAGATGAATGCGCTTGTGACCATGTCTAGCAGAAAGAGCATGGCTTAAGATTCAGTCTGACTGTGGGTGAAGCTGTGTCATTGGGTGATGTTGCAAGAGTTATTTACCCTTACAGAGCCTCAGTTTCCTTAACTATATCATGATGGTGATGCTGGACTCTTCTAATATAACCTAAGAATAGGATATTGTGATTGTTTACTGTATAACCTCTCTAAACCTCATCTATGTTATATGAATTGCATGTATAAGTTGTATTAAGTGTGCGTTAAGTGTGTGTAGGTTATATGCATATGATGCATGTGTACTCATGTTTGAGTTTTATGTATACATGTTATATGAGCTATATGAGTGTGTAACTGGGAGGTTGAAAGTGGCTGCAGTCATATTTGCCACCATAAAATTAATGCACATATGGGAAGAAATCTGAGAAATTATAGTGCAAAGGAGCCAGAGTCACATCTTATCTTTAGGATGACTTTATGAACCTTGATAGCTCTCAATGTGTTCAGCCACAAGAACCCTGTATTCCTTGCATGATTTTGATTGTTTGGTTTTCTCATAGCAGTTTAATCTGGATTTCCCATTCCCTGTATTGGGAAGCATTTTAATTGATACAAGGAGGCAATGTTGGTAGAGCATCTGCCCAGAACAGATGCTCAATGACTGTTAGTATTATAAAGACCATTACTCTGCCTCATGACCACGGCAACATGGCAAAGCAGTGTTAGCTGCTGTGTTCATGTGTACATTACAGACCTCTAGAAGGCAGCCCAAGAATGGCAGGAAAGAGGATGGTCAGTTACCAAGCATGGCAGGATTGGCCTGGGCCACTGTCTGAGTGACCACTCAGCCTCTAGCTAGCAACACTGTGACCTGGTTATGAGAAGTCTATCAAGATTTTTTTGTCCTTTTCATGAATGTTTTCTGATTTTCAGAAAGTTCTGTTAGTAATTAAAGAAAACACAGAAAGAAAGAATTTTTGCCTTTGTGAGTTTTACTTGGAATCAGGAGAAGCTGGGGATGAGGGAGCTGACCAGGAAGAATGAAAAAACAGATGGCCCTTTGCCAAAGCATCTCCTAGCCTAGGAGATTCCTCCCTCTCTCTGCTTTTTGATTACTCTGGGTTCCTGAGGCAACGTACCTCCCTCAAATAACTGGCAGTGGGAGTGAGGTTCGCACCCCTTCTCCATGGTGATCTCAATCCTCCTGAGTGGCTTTCTGCTCACTGCTAGGGTGTGGAAGCACCCTCCTTTCCCAGCAGACACAGCAGTCATCTTAGCACTTTGCACCAGACTGAAATCTCTGCCTTGGACTTGGTAACCACTGGATCAGGTTGGTGCTCTTTCTTGGAAAGCCCACTAGGAGGCAGCTAGTGCTGTGTGTGGCCACCTATCTTTCATTGTTTTCCATTGAACTCAGAGGGAGCAAGACAAGGCTGCTTCCCAGGAGCATTCTCATATCAGGAATAGATGTGTGGGCAGGAGGGATTATGGAGAGAGGGCAGAAGCTGAGGAGGGATCAGGAAAGAGTGTTATTCTCACAGAGAGTGGAGAGGTAAGCACTAAAGTAAGTTGGGTTGGTAGCCACAAGTGTCCCACATGGCAGACACCAATATGCATTTTCCTAGTGTGTTTCCTTTGCAACCCACACATACACAGCTAAAGGCATTTCACAGCCTCTCATGGTGAGCTGGGGCCATGTGACCAGGCACTAGCAAGTGGAAGGTGATTAGATGAAAAGCCACCTGCCGTTCTGACCAATAAAATCCTTCTGCACTCCATGTATTCTGACTCTCTCTATTCAGTGGCTGAGAACAGCAGAATCAAAAGCTGCAGAGAGGCAAAAAGGCTTGGTCTCAGGATTTGGGCAAAGCATTGCTTCCCTACCCTGCAGACCTACTCAAGGCTGCTGAGCAACTGACGAGAGGATGCTCTGATGCAAAGTGCCAGCCACTGAGACTTTGTGTATTGTAGTAAGGAGAGTGGCTTTCTTTCCTTCTCTTTGCTGCAGTCAGTTGTTGCTGACTAATCAGTTCTGTTATCCAACGATTTATAAATTACTTTGTAGTGGACTAGAATTAACGAGTTTTACTTGTACCGAGGAGAAATTAATGCAGTTTTCAAGAAGGGCAATTCAACATGTTACCTTAATAGCTTTCTTAATATTTATATTCTTTGATTTAATAATTCAACTTTCAATCTGGAAACAATCAGAAATGTCCAAAAATTATATACCAGAATTCTTACCACAACATTGTTTCATTTGCATTTAAAAGCAGACAATTTAAATATTCAACAAAAAGCAGAAAGTTAAATGGAGAATTATAGGCCCACATGGCAGGGTGTTAAACTGCCATACAACTCATGTTTTAAAGAATATCTCATTGCATAGAGAAATGATCTGAATATAGTTATATAAAGGAAACAGATAATAGTACTACATGTTTTATAAAAATAGATTCAAATTGTGAGAACATTCTACTATATGCAGAAATAAAATAACATTTTAATGAAATGCAGTTATCTAGATCTCCTCAAGTGTTCAGGTTTTATGTGGCTTTGCATTTTTATTCATTTCAGTATTTTTATACTTATTCCTGCTATAAATATGCATTGTTTTACAATTGAAAAACATTTCTGATATAAAACAAGCCCTAATTGGGTTGTAGTTTATTTCTAAAATTTTTATTTTTATTTAGGATAAGGATGTAGTTATTGAGTTTTTAAAAAGTCAATGAAATTTAAAAATATTCCCATCTTCTCTGTGCCAATCTTGAGTTCAATGTGATTTTCTTCAAGATCTGAGCTGCAGAGCCCCAGTCTTGTGGGCTGAGGGCACCCAGTGCCTTGAGGTGGGCTGCAGTGGTAACAGGAGGCATTGCCGTCTGAGACTGTGACTGCCTAATAAAGTGTCCCTGGAATCCTGATATAGGGACCTAGGGTGGGTCCCTAGCATCTAGTCTTACAAATGCATTAGTTTACTTTAACCAGACTGTTGAGGTAATAGTCTGGCCCTGGAGCTTGTGATAAAAAGTCTTAGGTCTAAGCCTGCTGTTCTCGGTAATCAGCTCTGTTGACCTGGGCCTTTTATTCAAACTTCCATGTTCCTCGATAAGCAGGAACATTTATAGCTCTCTGCGCTGCCTGCAGGGCTACTTGATACATCTCAGTATGTGGCCAATGACCATAGCTCTGCTGCCTTGCATTTGTCTACACAGACTTAAGTGTTGCCTCATTGTGGTTATGGCTCTAGGACCATGATGGGCCTTTACCACAGGTGTTGTAGGGCCACAGGATGGAAACTGGTCCCCAACCTCAGTGCCACCTCCGACAATCTGTGGGGTCCTTCCTCCATGAAGCCCCAGAGAAGATCGGCTGTTGGCACCAATTCCGCTTATATAGACTTGTGACTGGGGAAAATCAGACAACTGAGTCTCAGTTCCTCTTGCAGGAAATACATTATTTATCATGACATCTATTAAGTAGGGAATTTGGAGGTTCTTGTAGCATCATAAAATAGAATAAAACTAGATTTAGTATTAATAATAACACTATCAACATCAGGTAAATTAATATAGTGTTAAAAGCTGGTATTTCTAAGCAATTTTATACTTTATTTCATGTTTATCTTCTCTGTTTTACATA
Organism: Cavia porcellus; assembly: GCF_034190915.1. Lineage (NCBI taxonomy): Eukaryota > Metazoa > Chordata > Mammalia > Rodentia > Caviidae > Cavia > Cavia porcellus. The sequence goes on along the minus strand of NW_026947488.1, from coordinate 65,527,781 downwards.
TGGAGAAATGGGCTCAAAGGGATTAGCAGTTCCTCCAACACCACATCTTAAGGGTTGTACTAGCTGAGCTGTGAACTTCAGCTTTGTGAGAGAAGAGGCTGAGCTCTTGAAGTCTAGGTATTTCAATAAAAGGTGCATTTGAATTACACTTAAAGACTGCTGCACTTTTCTGTATGATCCCAGAATTTTATGTGTGCATGTGTGTGTGTTTGTGTGTGTATGTGTGTGTGTGTGTGTGTGTGCATGATGTGTAGTGCACATGGGGTGTAGTGGTAAAAACATAGCATTTGATGTAAACTGATTCCAGTTCTAATTCCTACTGGATGTATAAATATTTGGGACATATAACTTAACCTCATATTCTTAAGATGGGAAAAACATGACACTTTTATAAATTATTTGTAAAGTATGAAAAATTGTTAGAATAGCAATAGCTAACATCAATCACATGTTCGATGTGCCAGATGCTGTTCCAAGCACTTGATGTACACTAAGTCACTTAATCCTCATAAAGACATGATGAGGAAGATGATATCAAAATACCCACCTATCAACTGACTAGGAAAGTGAAACACAGAGAGGCTCAGCTTGCCAAAGGCCACATAGCTAACAGGTGAAGGAACACTTTTAACCACAACCTGAGAACTGGCTGGCCCAGGCTTAACACATTAAAAATGCCAAAGAACTATCAGCTATCACTAAAACATATGGTGATGATTTTCAAACTATGACTAAGTTAGTGGGACTCTTACTTAAAAGTTATTTTGCAAATCTTTCTATTATATATTAAAGGCAGAGCTTCTTTGTTTAAGTATGGATGAAACATTCTCCTCCATCCCTGGTTTATCTATGGTAGCCCTGAGGAGCTCCTGGGGATGCTGAAGTTCTGAGGTGCCCAAGCTGAAGATCCTGATTTCACCTCTTGCATTCATTGCAGCTGTCCCAGTACCTCCCCTCTTTTCTCCTCCTGTTTTACTACAAACCCAGTAAATCAGAAGATAGAAATCCAGAGGCCAGAACACACCCTACCCCCACACTCTACCTTCCTCCACACCACCCCCATGGTTGCATCTATGTCCAGTCAGGAGACAGAGCCTGTGCTAGAGACTCACCAGTTTTATCTGAGTTGCAGAGGATGGTTTCCTTCTCAGCCCTCACACCAGGGCTGGGGCCATGTTTCATCCACATGGTGATGGTGAACTGGTCCGTCAGATTCTTAGGCACAATCCCATCTGGAATCTTGGCACCCTGTCTGCCATCAAACTTAAAGATCATCTCACTGCTGTCCACCAGCAGTCCTGAAGTCCAGTTGGTGGCAGAGCTGGGGGATGGCAAGAGGTCGATGATGCCAGATGAGGCTCCTGCAGGGAGTAGGAATAGAAAGCACAAAGGCTCATTGCTCTGATCTAGGTAATGGGGAAAGAGGTGCCAAATGCCATCCTGCCCTGAGTCATTTATAACTTACAAATAAAAATGGTGCTGGGGCAAGTTGGGGTGTGATCAACTATGATGCAAGGAAAATGTGATGGCTAAGCTTGGTGAGTATAACTGGAGACTTTTATTATCAAGTTCCTCAGGGAAGGCTGGAATTTGATGAGGTAGATGGATTCATTCCGGCACTCACCCATTCTTTAAACTTTCATGCATTTACTGAGCACTGAGTTTGTGCCAAAACCCCTGTTAGGTGTTGGTCACATGAAGGGAAATCAGACACAGCCCTTGATCTGCAGAAATTCAGAGCCAACATGTTGAGCACTGTTATCAAGACCATGACTGGGGAAAGTTCTAGGCCCCAATCCCAAGGGAAAGAATGTGAGCCACTTTGTAATCACACTTTGGTATAACCACATGCTGAGGGCAAATGGTGCAGTGTGGAGAACATGGGTTCTGATGTCAGCAACCCTTGAATTTGATACCTGGCAGCATGGTTTGCTAGCTCTGTAACCCTGTGACTGTTTCCTGTCCCTGGTGTCTGGGGACTGAATGCATGTGAACTTGCAGCAGCATGTTTGCAACAAAGTAAGTAGTTTGTTCTGTGTTTCTCTAATAATCAGCATTATTATTATTTCTGCTACCACTATTATTTTACAGGGTAAGGTTCAAGGTCTTGTACCTTGTACCTGAGGCAGTGAGAGGGTATTGGCAGATTAGGGTTTGGGAGTATCTTTGGGCCACTTTCTGGAAGGTAAACTGACATGAGAGAGAATAGCTGGCCTGGCAGAGAAGCCTGGACCATCCTGCTGGGAGGATGCTCAGGTCCTGTCTGTCTCCTTAGAGGCTTAAATGAGGAGGTCTTGACTCCTACAGAGTCACAGCTCCCTAGGGAGGCACAGCTCAGTCATTCAGAGAGGAAGAAGGGCTGAGAACTTTCTGCTTTGTTCAAGCAATAAGAAAGTGGGGGAGAGGATCTAAGGTGTGCTGGGGGCTATCATGTGGGGCTGTCTACTAGCACAGCACTACTAGTTAGTCATAAACTCTGATGGGACTAATAATGGTGGCTTCTTGAATCAATTGCTGCTTCTCAGGATTATTTGATTTTTGACTGTACAGCAGAGTCTCATCTCGCCAGGGTTTGAGTTTCAAGGACAACCACAAAAAATAAACAACAAAAGACAAAACAGCAACAAAAATCCCCACCAACTCCTACAGTTAAAATTGCCCTTGAAAACTCTTACAGAAGGTGCAATATAGGAATCCAATACATTGTATTTCTTTAAGATGTTCTACTCCATCTAGCTTTCCTCCCAGCAGTAGAAGAGATCATTAGGTTGATACCTAATGGCTTACAGTGAAAGGTTATGCTATATTTCTGTGGAGGCCAGATCCTCTGCCTAGCGCTCTGACAGATTCATGGTGGAAGTAACTTCAAGACCTGCTAGGCCTGAGAAGGTAGGAGATGCAGATCTCTCAGTTCATGCTTATCTAAGGGGGTGCAGGTAAAGATGATTGCACTATTTATATGCGCATTCCCTAGAGATTCTACTGTTCCTCTATCTACCATGTTATAGGCATTCAGTTCCTGTTTGTTACCATCTTTCCTCTTCCGACATGCCCCATCAGATGCTCTGGCAATTTTCTTGGTGCTCAGGTGTCCATCTCCACACTTGTCATCCTACTTACTTCTCCATACCTCATATTTAATGACAAAAACCCTTTGTCCACCTCAGTGCCCACCATAGATATCTGCAGGAAAGGTACTGGTCCAGATAGTATCAGCGAGAGACTTGTGAGTGGAAAGGGAGATACAGGGTACTATAGAAAAAGTTAGCTTCTCTAGTACCCACATAATGATATGACATGACAACAGCTTCTTCAACCCACACATACACTGAGTCTGCTAGAAGGATCTGTCCAGTATGAAGACAACCAGTGACTGGGGCACATGGAGTGTCGGTTGGCTCCTGAAGTCTGGAGTGGGCATAGAGATGCAGGTTTCCCACTTAGGGCTCCTAATTTCTAGCTCAAGCCATCAGTGTTAATGTCTAGCGGGGCCCTGGACAGAAGGGTACACATGGCATCTGCTGAGGCTGTTCCACCATCACAGAGAAGCCAGGACTCTCCACAAGGTGCCTGGGGGAGAGTTGGCAGGGCAGAAAACTCCTTTCTGTGAGTGTCCTTCTTTTGGCTAAGGACTTAGTTGTGCATGTGGAATTCACACTGCAGTTAACACTTTAGATTAGTGAAGGAATTGATCAAAAATTTGCCTGCAAACCTGTTTGGATAAAGAGAAAGAGAGAAATAAAGACTAAGACCTAGTGTGGGCTGGTAGGAGAGATATCAAAGGAAGGTAGGGAGACAAAAACTGGTTACAGGGTAACTCAGCCTTGGCTAGAGATACCCTATAACTATAGTTTATGTTTGCACAGCTTTACTTTTTACCATTTTATAGTTTTAACTTTCATTATTTTCTTAGAAATTATTTATTGGACATTGAGTAGATGCCAGATGCAAATTTAGCAAGTACTTTCCATGTTCCCTCCCAACTACTTGTTTGAGCAGTTGATACTAAGATTCTAGTTTCTGTAAAAGAAAGGCCAGGCTGAATGACTCCAGGATCAGAGCCAGGATCAAAGCCAGCTAGTGAGTGGGCCTATCAATGGGACATTCAAAACCCAAACTGCACACTGTACCGCCTCAGCTGAGTTTGGAGAGAGAACTTACAGCTTTTTGTGCATTTTGTAAACATAGAAATTAAAGCCTAGATAAATGGACACTACCAGATCGAGGCTGCACAGTCACATAGTTAGCCAGAGGCAGGTGCTGCCCTCAGGCACCCAGCTCATGTTCTTTCTACCACACAGGAGTGTCAGGGGGCCAATCAGCTGACCTGCCTAGCATAGCCCAGTCCCCTGGGATGGCTGCTTCCATGTTGAAGACATCATGTGCCTTGGCAGGGCTGCTGATGTGGGGCTCCCCTGTCTCCCTTGTGGAGAAGGACTGGCAGACCACCCCCCCTATTCCACAGATGTTGTCTGCCAGAAAGCACGAAGCTGCATTTAGCCAGATGGTGTGCACTTCCACAAACTTAACAGATTGTATTTCATTTCTTCATATACTTAAACAAACTGAGAAAGATTTACTTTCTCCCAGAGTTCTGTGTGTTTCCCCCCTAGGGATCCCACGGGAAATCAGAGGGTAAACAGGATGCATCACTTGCAGAGATGGTGTAGCATCATCTGCACATCAGGGTATATTTATGATGCTCCTTGAGAATCCTCTGTGACATTCCCTGGAGCCCATAGGCATTTAGCATTCATGTTGATCTGGTGCATAACAGCAGCAGCTGGAGCGCTGGTGGCTTTGAATCAGAGTGGGGTACTGATTTTAGGTCTCTGGGTCCTGCCATCGTTAGGGAGCTGCTCTGAGCCAGAAAAGAGAGAGAAACAGGAGGAAATGAGAGGCAGATTTCAGAATACATTATGGGGTTCAAGAATGGTGGTTACTTTCTGAACTTAGTTTATGGGTGTGTGTTCTGGGCTGGATGATCTTGGTGAGGGCAGACCATTTTCTTAGCCCTTTAAGATAGGCGTGTGGCAGAGGAGACTGAATTGGGTCCTCTGGGCCACCACAGGACACAAGCAGGAGTAGGCATAAGTAGGAGCATCTCAAGGAAAGGAACCAGGGTAACTGAGGAACAGGGCTCAGTCTATTCAGTGTTTCCTGCTTGGAAAACATACGGTAAGCACGGCAGATGCACAATATCATTTCCAAATTATTTCAATAAATGTTTATGAAATTTATGAGCTTTTCCAGGCATTGTCATATAAGTGAAGCAATAAACCAGAGAAATGGCTCTATGTTTGGGGACCCAGTAAGGCATTTGCATTCTAGAAGGATCAGTATAGTGGGTGCAGCAGGTCAGTGGAGGAGAGAAGCCAGGAAGGCTCACCACCAAATGCTTGATGGACCACCAGGCCTGTGAGATGGAAGAAGGTTTCTATTCACAGCACAGTTCTCTGACCCATGCTACTAGCTTGGCCATGTGAGGATGAAATGTAAGTGCAGGTGATGAATATCAGGTCAGAGACTGGAATAGCTAGTGCATGGCTCAATGTGTGTCTTTTTCATTTGCCCTGAGGTCAACAATGTTCTAGATAGAGGCTATTTCACTAGCCTGGATCCTAGTGGGAAAGCAACATGGAAGAGAGCCATAGACAACCCAAGAAGTATATGTAGTAGGAATGATTAACCTTTGTTATTTTAAGTCACTGAGGTTAAGAAAGCGTTTGTTACTCCAGCATAACCTTTCTTATCCTGACTGATAATTTATGTAAGTGATTGACATCAGTAGTTACAATTCTTATTTCTCTATCTACCTTCCAGAAACACTGGTAGTTGTAGGACCTACAGTCAGACTATCATTCCACCCCTAGAATCCCAAATATGAAGCATGCCTTTGAGGCCGTGAAACCAGATATTTGGATTTCTAGGCAAAGAAAGCTGCGATTTGAATGAAAGGTGATCAGAAAGACTCCCAGGGAAGGACTATGGATACCCACCCAGTTGCTGAGTAGCTTGAACAAGCCTACTGCAGGCAAAATACTTCTTCCTAACAGAGATGGTCATGTAGTCTGACCATTGCTAAATGACCTCCAAGAAATAAATATATGCAGGCCCACTGATTATAAATCGTCATGCATGAGTCATGGTATTATGCAACCCTTTGCTGACACAGGACTGGTGACTTATTCTGAATGCCATCATGCATTCCCCTGTTCTCTTTCAGCTCTGATTGTGGAAACAGGGCCTTTACTAAGGGGCTAATGTTCTCACCCTCAGAAGCCCTCCTATAGGAGTATCTTGGAATTCATCATGGCTTCCTGGGATTTTTCTATTCTGAGGGTATCAAAGCCTCTGACAATAATCTTTAGTAAGAACAAGCTCTTTTAAACTGCAAGGTATAGTAGAAAACTATAGACTTTCACAGCTCTTAAAAAAATTGCATTAGAACTTTTTAAACATATCTGTCTTCCCAAGGAGACTGAACTGTTAATAAATTTTATTAATTTCTATATTGTATTAAGAGTTAGTTCAGTATTGGGGAAACCAATAATTGTTGAAGTAAAAAAATTATGATTGAATGACTAGGTCCTCTGTGAAAATCTTCTGGCTGGTAAGTGTACAGATCCCAGGAATAGCTTAAGGTCTGGTCACCTGCACTGCTCTCACAGATGAAGCACTTGATTTAAATGGCATCTGCAAACCTTGTGTCCTTTCCTTTAACAAGACTTTTCCTGGGAGCCTTGACTCACAAACAGAACAGTTGCCCTTGACTTGTATACAGGAGATAGCAGCCAGCTGCCAGGAGCCCCGTGGTCCCTAGAGAGGTGGCCCCTGACTTCTGTGCTACAGACGGCACATGCATTACAAGTACTTTTCTATTTTCTGTAATGGCTAGTGATGTAGGGTCACTGAAGTGGGCCTGTCCTTGGGTGGTTGTTAATGTCAAGTTTAATTTGGCTGAGAGGTCTCACTAAAGGCTCCTTCATGCTTTTCATACTCAACACAGCGCTGGGACACTTTGCCTCTGGAAAGCTTGGTGCTGTGACAGTGGGTTCACCTATGTCCTTGAATTTGAAATAAGTGATACGCAGTTGGCCAACTTTTCCAGGAAGCCTAGCTCTGTAAAAAGTTAGGGCAGTAAGACCAATTTTAGGTTACATTTGGTCTTCAAGTGAAGGAGACACGGGCTCAGGTCCCTCCATTGCCTCTATCTATAGCCAAATGCAAATGTCTCCAAGTATTTATCTCAGGAAGCAACATTCTTGAAACTTAGGCCCAGCTAAGCCATTTCACGGTATCTGCTCCACCTTCCTCATGGCAGGTCTGACAGGCACTATTGTCTGCCTTCCCTTTAAACAGGTTCGGTTTTCTTACTGCCTCTCAAGAGTCAACTCTATATCAGGAGGAATTAGCAGGCAGTAAGAAGGTTACTGAACACTACAGCATCACAGAGAAGGCTCCATAATTGTGCCACCACAGAAACCCCACTGGACAGATCCCTGGTATTCACAGGAGGAGGTGACCAGTGATTGTGGGGAACAACTTGGGAGGAGAAGAGGAAAGAGCATCTTGTGGTGGAAAACATGATCAAAGGCTTGGGAATGAGCATAAACCAATCAGAGTAACCAAAGGAGAGGATGGGGAGACAGTCCTTAGGAGGGCCAGGAGGCAGGGTAACCTTACACTTGTGTGTTCCACAGGTGACTGTCATAATTGTCCCCTATATCCACTCTTGTTCCTGAATTTTTGTTTTGGTTGGCAGCCTCCTCATCTAGGTAGCTGCTTAACTAGAATCTGCTTAGATTCCTGCTTTCTCACTCTTGACAGCTAATCAATCATTAAACTTTGCTGATTTTGCCTCTTAAATTTGTCTTAAATTCATCCCTTCTGCCACTCCCCCGATTCAGAACTCATTATCTCTTGCTTAGACCATGGCAATAACTTCCTAATTGGTCTCCCTGTTCCCCTGAAAAGTCAATAAAGATTTGTAGGATGAAAAATGCATGAGTGCTGAAGATTAAAGTGTCATGGCTGCTCTCTAGTTGGAAGTGCAGCAAGAAGCCTTTCCTTTATCCCCTGAAAACCCACAGAGGCTGGACTCTAAAACCCCTGTGACCACAGGAGTCAGGGACACAGACCGGGTCTCTGTCCTTTACGCCATTCAACCTGAATTTTCTTTAGAGTTGGGAAAAAGCCTGGGCTCTGGGGTCTCACTTCTTGCTTTTGCTCCTTTTCCCTAGGCTCTCATCAGTGCAAATCAAGAATCATGCTTCTGATATGAGGTTAGACTGGCCTGGCCACCAGGGCTACGGGGACAGGGTTTCAGAAGTGTGGCAGGCTGCGCTTATAGGAAGGACATCAGAGAGACACTAGATTTTCCTCATTCAAAGGGCAGCTCCCAGCACCTGATTAAGCTTCACCTTGCAGGGATGCTGCCTGCTGGCTGAGTTAGCCTGCTTTTCTTCAAGGCAAGGCTCGCATCCCAGATGGAGCATGTTCTGTTAAAAACACAATTTTGCTCAGAAGCGTCTTCCCTAAGAACATCCTTCTTACCCTTTCTGCCTCCCATCTCTTCCCAGCAACATTCAAAATCCCATCACAAGCCCGTGCCCTTGGGCCCATCTGATCTCTAACAAGCTGATTCCATCATCTCCTTCTGACCTGGCTGAGTTTAGAAAATGACTCTAACCCACAGTGGCCCGAGGTTGGGTGACTTATAATTCAGGTACTACAATGGGGAATGAAATGGGATATTCAGTCAAAGGAGGATATCATCCTAGATGGCTTCTGTGCATGCAGAAGGAAGGAGAGGCCTGGAGGGGCTTTCTGAATGCTGCATTTCCCTTATATTCATTTCTGCAAAGTGGTTTTTCTAATACTGGAGTTGTAGCAATCTCTCTAGCAGTGGTCTTGCTTCCGAGGAGGCTGCATGGCCATAGGCCTTCCCTGCCAGGCTGGTGACATGGTGAATGGAATGTAGTGACACTCAAACAGGGTTTGCTTGGCTTTAAAAGTTTTACATGATTACTTGTGCAAGAACAGTGTGTGTGAAAGGGTGTGGGAGAGGGATAAACCTATCCCGAAGATGGCAAGGGTGAGGATCTTTCTGGAGAGGGCAGGCAACATGATTCACTGGAGAGCTAGCTTCTCTTGCCTCTTGAGGAAGTGCAGTTACCCCCAAATACAGCTCCAACAAGGAATAAGCCCTGTCCTGAGCTCCTATGGAATGGTTTGAAGTTAAATATGAATCCCTGGATACTCTTGAAGAGAGTAGGAAAGCACTGTCTATACAGTTGTGGGATGAAGGGGCTCCATCAATGGTCTGGCTCACCCAGTCTGTTGGACCATCCCCACCTTATGGGATGCACATCCTCTCCTTCCATAGACTCACTGGAGAGTTGTATTCTAGCTTCTGATGCTGAGCTAAATACTTATTGGCAAATCCTGGGTTTGTCATTTTTTATATGTGTGAACTTGAGCAAGTTATGTCATACTCTGGGTTCCAAAATTTCTATCTCTAATGCTGAATGAATAACGCCCTGCCCACAATGAAATTAGGCAAAATTGATTAAGAAACACAAAGAGACCCACAGTGGACACTAAATAAAACTAGGCTTTCTCCACACTCATCTTTCATAGCATCCTCCATCACCTTGGTTTCCTAATTCCGGCCGGCAGCAAATCTCCCACCCCAATCCCAAGCCCCTTTCCGCTGTGGTTACCCAGACCCTGCTTCACTAGCATGTGAGCTAAGCAGTTGCACAGGGCTCTGTAAGCTTTTGGTTTAATGCTTTGCTGTTATCAAATTCTAAATAATTTTTGATCAAGAGATTCACTTTTTTGCAGCAGCAGCAGCAGGCCTTGGAAATTATGTACCTGGTCACAAGAGAGCCTGCTTGTCTTTTGACACTGTGCCAGGTGCTTTTAAACATGTTGTGCTACTTCATTACTGGTTTACTTAGAGTATAACAGAGATTTCACCCTTCTACTTAATCAAACCCACATGCCTGGCAAACAATCTGAATCAACCCTAATACTAAAAGCTAGGCTGGCTGACCCTTCGCTGTAAGTAAACATCCACCCAGGAATTGCATAACCTGATTCAGGTGGGAGGACTGGCTATTTCCTAACATAGTAAGAGATGCCCTATTGGTAGAAGTCAGTTGGTAGCAGTTAATTAAATAAATCTCAACGAGGAAAACCTACCACATAATTTCTGAAGGGATCTCTCAGAGTATGTCTCCCGGTCACAGCCTTTCCCAATATAGTTGGTCTGCAGCTCCGTGGTGACCTGGAGAGAGGACACGGCTCCATCACACGTCTCCAGGTGGATGTTGGGGAATAAAGGCATACTCCCTGAACCAGGCTGGTACTCAATCCTCTTGGTCCAGTCTGAATAAACAAGGACATAATGAAAAGTAGATCAGATGTGGTCAATCCTACCAGAACACCTGTTCTGAAAATGTGTTCCAATAAATTATGTGTCTCAACAAATACATTAAGGAATAGTCTGAGGATTATGCAAACTTTGTATTTGCTGATAAAAGATTTTACCCCTGAGATAGACTAGGCAAATCAGAAAGCTGAACCCAGCTGAACTGAGCCCCATAGGAATACCAACACACAAAAGCACACATCTCAAATGTTTACCAGCTTCTTAGTTGACCAGTGCTGTGGAAGAAACAGAATGAGCTGCGGCTCTCGAAAGCATCACCAGTGATGCATCAAAATGAAGAAAAAGAAAACATTAGCACAGTTTTACAGAACTGCTACAGTGAACACGGCACTTAACCTTGAAGAGATCTGACATTTGCTGGTGGAAGGGGAGCTGGCAGGCTTGCAGCTGGTGTGTTGCTGTGAAGTAGTGGAAGGAGTGTCTCGGGAACAGAAGGAAAGTTGTGAATACAGTGTGCATAGGTCCATTTCCGCCAGCAAACAAGTCTGCTCAAGGTCAGGGGCTGCACTTACTGAAATGCTTGCATAGAACTGCTGCCTGTCTTTTTCCCTTTTAATACACAGTGCTGACATCTTTGAGTGTTGTTCCTCTCACCCCATCTCCTCCATTTTGCCTCACTTGGTGATTTTCAGAAACATGTATATTTTAAAACATAAATGAACATGGTCACTCAAGGACTAGGTGAAATCACAAGACAGGGTGGAAGGATGCTTAAATACTCAGGGCTTTGACCTGCTGACGTAGGACTGATGATCTTGTTGCTGGCTTTTAATTGGGAGATGACAGATGTCAGGAGAGAAAGGTACAATGCAAAGGCACCACCCAAGAACAGCACCATAAACAGAAATACCAAGAACATGTGTGCACAGGAATGGACTGGATACAGAACAACAGTGATGGGGAATCGAGGTGATGCTCAGAGACTGGTAATGTGTCCTGCTGGCAACATGAGCAACTCATGCTCTACAAGGATATACATCTGAGAGATGATGCAGTGTCCCCAGCCAGACTTGAGTGCGGGACAGTGAACTGAGTCATCAAGGCGTATAGTGATGAGTACAAACCCCAGGTGTTTGTCACATAGAACATTACCACTAGCACCTTTTTGCAGAAATAGAATTAAAAATATGTAAAATTGGCTCTTCTCATCCATGAGAAACTCATTGATACTTGGATTTGTGGGACTTTGTGTCAGTCTGCAGCCACCAGGAGGCTGTGCATAACCTGGGGACAGTGGGACACTGGCTACCAAGGGGAAGATTGGGCTTAGGGAACAGCCAGCGCAGCCACTTATTTTGAGATACTTGGAGCACCAAGGATATAGCAGTGAACAGGTCAAGAACCAGGGGAGAAAGACAGTAGCGAATAGGCCTGTGTTGTTCTATTGTAAGAGACCAAGTACAGAAGAAGGTGAGAGACAGGGGCTACTTCAGATGCAGAGTTCACATCTCTACTGAAGTCTGGCCACCAAGGATGAATGTGCTCCCAGGAAGCCTTGGAGAAGCACAGATAGCAATGATCTCGGTTTGACCCTAGGAGGGCAGGAAGTTCTTGGGCAAGTCATTGAAGATGTCCAAGCCTCAGGCATCACATCAGTAAAATGAGGACCACAGCACTGATCTACAAGGTTTGGAATGAGGATGAAGTGCAACAATGTATTCTGGGTATATAGCAGTCCCTGATCAATGTCATCTTGTAGCAAGGAAGAGGACAGTGACTCCCTGTGCCACAACCCTGCCATGTTCCAGATAAATATATAATCTGCGTTTAAATCTGGGCTCCTTTATCCAAGGGCTGCACTTCAGGGACTTTTTCCCCCAGACTATGAATAAATATGCAAGTGCAGAGTTTGCACAATATGATTGTGATGCTCATCCCCATGGGACTTACAATGGAAGGACATTTGGGCAAGTAGAATACACGTGATAACAGCCCTCAAGAGCTGAGACTGAACTACCCCATCACCACTTGCAGCATGAGAGCTTGACCTCTCATGTTCTGTTTTATCCTTAGGACAAAACACTGAAGCTAAGAAAGGCTTCTTGTCAGGTGTATCTGAAAGTCCCAGGGCTTCAGGAAGTTGTCCACACCCAGCCAGGTATGTAGCATCCTAGGTACAATTTATTCATGCTTGTGTGCATTTGATTATGCTGTTCCTTCTACATGGATTTCCCTTTCTCTAACCTTCCCTCTTGCTATCTTCTTCATGCAGAATGTCTCCAGTCTGGGTAAATGTACTCCTCTGTGCCCCCACAGCGTCGGCAACAGTAGACCATAGCATTAGGCTCAAGCTTTGCGGTGATTCTGAATCTCCATTATGCTGCATGGTCCCTGGCATAGAGTGTATGCACACTGGCATCTAAGTAGAAACGTGTATAAATCATGAAACATATCATAGTGAAAATATCCATTCATTTGCCTACCTCCCTTGGTAACTGTGAACTACTTCACAGTAGGGATTGTGATGTTTGTTTCTGAACTCTCTATATGCTCAGAATGCAGAAAATACTTGCAAGTGGATCTAGGATTTGCAAAAGCTCTTTAATAAGATGAGATCCCAGTTGTTGATTCTTTGAAGTGTTTCCTATGCTGTTTAGGTTTTGTTCACGAAGTCTCTGCTTACCCCTAGGTCTTCAAGAATTTTACCTACTTTCTCTTCCAGTAGATTTAGTGTTTCTGTTTTAATATTTAGATCTTTGATCCATTTTGACTTTAATGTATGGTGATAAACATAGGTCTAGTTTTAATCTTCAGCAAATAGAAAGCCAGTTTTTCCAGCACCATTTATTAAAGGGGCTATCTTTCCTCTAGTGAACATGTTTGGTCCCTTTGTCATAGATAAGGTGACTGAGTGTGTTTGTAGTTGTGGTTGCATCTTCTAATCTGTCCCACTGACCCCCAGGTCTGTTTTTTGCCAGTACCATGTTGATTTTATCACAGGAGCTCTGAGTATAATTTTCAGTCAAGAACTGTGATACCTCCTGCTGCCTTTGTTATTCTAGGTCTCTTCTGTTTCCAAAGGGGATGGGTGGCTTTGATTTGGGTATCCAGCATCTTCCCATTTTCACTGGGAGAAGCTAAGGAGATGCCTTGGTCCAGCAGAGAGCACCACCATCTTCACTGGTTATCAAGAGCATCCAAGTTGGGATGGGCTGGTTAGGAAGGCAAAGGTGGGCCGCAGTGGTAAGAGGAAGTTAGAAGATGAATGCTAGCTGAGTTATTTGGATTTCAACTCAGAACCAGGACAGGGACATAAGTTTTGAGTGACAGCATTAATTACCCAGACTTTGGAATTCTCAGTCAGCACCTGAATTCTGCCTGGTGTTCATTTTAGAGCTCCAGCGTACTCCTAATATCTATCCCTTGACCAGTCTCCCACAGGGAGGGTGTTGGTTCTACTAGGACCGTGCAAAGGGATATTCATTTTATTAACTCAGTTCAATTCAAGAATGTTTACTCTGTAGCTGGACAGACTCCAATGTGAACACTGTCTCTGATGCTTGCGGGCTGTGTGGTCTTGAATAAATTACTGAAATTCTCTGAGCTTCAGAAGAATGAGGATAACCTAAGTCTACTTTGCAGACCTGCTCTGGCAATTTTAGAAAAGGCAAGCAAACAACATGAATAGAGAGCTGTTGTTACCAACATCATTGTTGTTATTTCAGATGTCAAGAACTTACTGAGCACCAGCTGGGTGCCAGGTTGAATGGGGCAAGGGAGGCAGAGATGTCTGAGTGATTAGTTCACAAAAGAATTTACAGCCAGAACAGTTGCAGCCACGCAGCCAGCTTTAATGCTGGCAGGAATAAAGAACAGACTCAGGGAGTGGTGAGGGAGGGTAACTCATTCTGACCAGCTCATGCAAAGGAGCTTCCTGAAGGAAGTGGCCTGACTATTTGTTTGAATATAGGTCTTGTTATTTAACATAACAAGGTCAACAGATTGGAGCTGTCATTTAGAAACTGTTACACCCACTGATGCCTGGAAAGGAGGCACATCACAGCATGCGGGCTGCATAGAGGAGCACTGGTGCCAGTCAGGAGGCAGAGGAGGGAGGCACTATGAGCAGGAGGTCTTATTATGGTTTATAGGGAAGCAGGAAGGCAGACACGGTCCTGCACTAGCTAGTTGCAATGATATAGCATAGGAACACTCCCTAGCTGGCTTGCACCAGCTCTTCATGAGATGAGGGCAGGTGAAAGAGGCCGGTAGTGTAAGAATCTGATAATGAGGTGGTTTGGCATGAAGGCTCTGGATTGGGTGATTTACATTTGAAAAGGATGAGAGAGCTAGTCATTCATTTATTATCAGAGAGCTGGCTGGTCCTGAGGAGGGCAGGTTCTCCAGTGATAGCAAGGCCCCAGGTGTCAAAGCATCAGAATACAGGGTATAAGAGATAGGGTTCACGTACAATTGTAGAGACAGGGGAACGCCTGGAAGTAGAGGGGAATGGTAGGACGTCTTCAGCTGCAAAACTTTAAGTTCAAGCAGTACAGTTTAGGTACAAGCTCACACCGTAGCTTGTACAGCCCAGCAGCTGCGTGTGAGTCCGAAATCATAGATACACTTGAGGCTGGGGAGGCCCAGGGTGTGACATGAGGCTAGAGAAGAATTTTCGGCCAGATTGCAAGGTGAGGGATTGCTGGGCCAGGCAGAGGGTTCTTCACCCTATATCAAACAAAGTCCTTCCCAAGGCCTTTGTGAATAGGAGTGAAAAAAGCTAACTTCTGAGACTTTCCTTCTCTCTCCTCTTCCCACAAGGCTCCTTGCTGTGAGTTCCCCAGCATGCAAACCTGAGTCTAGGTAGGCTCAGGGGACCCCAAGGCAGTAGAGTACAGAACTAGGGGCGAAGAGCTGGTGGTCTCTGGAGTACAGATTCTGTCTCCTTTGCTAACCAGCCACTGCAGCTTTGCAGGTTACAGAGCATCTCTGTGCCTCAGGTTCCTCTGCAGTGACAGTGGGGGAAGATCAGTGGTGCATCTCATGTGGCGCATCTGTGGTGCCACTATGGAGGTGAAGTGAAATGGTACGTGTGTAATTCCTTGGGGAGTGCCCAAGAAACACGAGCAAGTTCTACTACATTTCCTCCTGTTGGCTTCTGAGCACAGATTCTGAGGAGGTCAGAAAGCAGACCCCACCACCCGTGCGGCCTCTCAGGAGCGCAGAGGGAGGGCTACTCGGAGGCAGCCTGCCGACTCTGAGGGAAGAAGGGTGCCCCTTCCTATGCTGAGGAGGCTGGAGTGGTGAAAGACCCCACAGACAGTCTGTAGCAGATCCAGCACTATGCCAGGCTGACCTGACTCTTGAGTCAAACCCCAATCCTTTCTCATTTTTCTGAAGTCATTTTCTTCTCATTTCTCATCAACTCCTGCCCCGAGTCTGCCATGGTAAGGTGACTAGAGGGAGGCAAGAGGGGCTGAGGAATCTGGGAGGCTGGGATTCCAGGCCTGGCACCAAGATCAACTCATGTCCAGAAAGGCCTTGTTCTTAGATTACTGGACTGCTGTCACAAGGTCACAGTAAATTCTTAGTAATTTCAGAACAAATCCTTATTTCTGTTTTACTGGGACTCACAATTATGCAGCTGGTCCTGCCTTACCAGTTGATTAAGTGTAGGCATATATCTTGATCTGAGCCTCGGTTTATTTATCTGCAGAATGGGTATATTCATTAACTGCCAGAGAGGGAGGCCTTTTTCCAAGAACACTAAGAAACAAGGTTTCAGAGTCAGTCCTGGGTATAGATGTCAGCCCTGCTACCTGGTATCATGTTCTGTAAGTCATTTCTTTTTCTGCCAGAGTTTATGGATGCAAATACTTACTTCAGAGTCATTTATAGGGTTTACATGAGCTAATAACTGAAAACTAGTTAGGCCTATGTCTGACACATAATAGGCATATACATTTTGAGCATTTAATTATTTGGCATTCTCTTCTCCAATTAAAAACAATTACACACAGGCACCATTTTAAGAGAAGCAAAATACAAACTCTGAGCTCAATTACAAATACAGAGGATTTCCTCTCTTCCTTTATTACTGACCCTTTTCTATTTATCGTATTTTATTTTTGCAACAGCACACTTTATTCCTATTACAAAGAGATAATTAACTACAAAAGAACAGGTGGGAGGGGGTAAATGTGTCTGTGTGCCTATCTGTGGTTTGGCCCTCAAGCCCTTGCTCTTGCTGGCTCCTCTGCCTGGAGTCTAACCCTGGCCGGCCCTTCATAGGACTGATTCTTCTATCCCTCTGGTCATCTCCCCCTTCTCAGGCTCACCTTGATGAAGAGTCTGCCCCAGACCCGTTCATCACACCCTCTCTCCAGAATCACTTACTGATGTGTTTATGTCCCATATCCTCTCTGGGGCAGGACAGTATAAGGCACATAAAGAGTGCTCAGTAATTATCTATGAAATGATCACATGTGAATGATCAAATTATGCAAATCAGAACATTTGTGTACATACACACACCAATCCTGGCTGCCAAAGGCCGGAAGTCTTTGTTGCAGTTTACCTGGAAAAGCATACTTTGGCAAGCTATCATCCATCTAGACCTTAGCTAGCTATCGAGTGTCAGACTTCCAAGCATTAAAATAGGAAGGATTCAAGACATGGCCGGTGTATGTGTGTGTGTGCTTGTGTGTGATCATGTCACCGTATATGTATGTAATATACCCACATATACTCAACTACAACTTAATTTTGAATATCTGAGGGTGTGTGCACTGAAATTTCTCCTACAAGTGAATCCAACCTTGGAGATTCCCATCCCTATATTTTCAATCCTTTTAGACTGCTAGAATATTCTCCATAAGTATCAAATGAAATAACATGAGATTTCTCCTCAAATTTTGTCTTGCTTATAATGTTTTCTCTAGTTTCCTGAGAGCAGAGGGGATTTGATGTGCCCTGGGTCAGCCCTGAGGTTACTGGTCTCTCCACCTGCACAGAGCCTCACATCTTACCTGCAGACTCAGAGTCCTGGGCGTCCGCAGCCTTCTAGGCTGATTCCAGAAGGACCAGGAAACTGCAGGTACTTTCTTGCCAAACGACTCTCCCTGAAGCAGGACTTTCTCTCTGGTCCTCTTCCCTAACATCTAGGAGACCAGAACATAGTGGGTCCTGTCCCTTACCTGCTGGGTACAGGTCTGCTATCAGGTACCCCAAGAAATTAAAAATAAGCATTTAATAGCAGTCTGACAGCATAATTTTGAATCTGTTGAACCTAATAACAGTGAAAAATTGGGACTGTACCTTGTATACCTTTTCCAGTCATTTCCTTTTTCTAGAAATTTGCCCCTCTTATAGTTTTACAAAGTATCAGTTCACTACTGATTGAAAAAGCCCTAGTGCTTTACTGCGAACAATTTGAGAAGCACGGATTTAAAAAATAATAAGCTATCAAAACTGTTTCTTAAAACCTACTTCCAAAGTTTTCAAACAGGAGGCAACACCTTAGAACACTGAACTTCCTACTTTACCCAGCAGAGGCTCCTGCTCCTAATTTTAGATGGCTCCCAAGGTCAACATCCCCTTACGCTTGTCTTATGACTCTCATCACCGCTCGCCTAGACCAGTCACCAAGGGAACTTTTATCTTATCTCTTCTGGTCTTTCTAATCTGTGCTGCTCACCATTGCTCAACCATAGCTCTTCTAATTCCCCCTTCAGGAAGCTATTTGGGATTGCTCCAGCCTGGGATGCTTCCTCTTCTTCATTCATAAACTGCAAAATTTGCATACTGTGCTCTCAACTCTATGGACAGGGGCCAGGTCATGGGGGAATCATCTGAAAACTCCTACAGAAGCTTGTTACTCTTTACCTCATGTGATCCCAGTGGAAAGTTTTGAGGGGACATCCTGGAATCTGCCATTCAAATTCACCCACTATGCGCTCTAGATGCATAGACAGACTTGAAACCAGCAGCCAGACAGTACTGGACAATAAACTGCCACCACCTTCATGAACTCGGCAATTGGCATGGGGGTGGGGTAGTGGGAGCAGTTAAGAAAGCGTCCGTGTCTTGCTATCTAGGATGCTCAAAGGGAATCTACTCACAGCCTGGAAACTGACACCACATGAGTTTATGAGTGTCTTTTTTTTTCTTTACGCTGTACAGGCAGAGCACACAGGCGGAGGACCAGGATTTTCAATGGATAGGAGTGTGTCCAGGTATCTTAGCCTGGAATAATGTTCCTGACTATGCCTTCCTCCCAGTAGAAGGAGTGTAATTTCCTGTCTTGTTGACTCCTACTTCAGTCAAATGACTTAAGTTTGACCAGGAAGATGAGAGTGGGCAGAACCAGTGGGAATATTTTAACAAGCTGGAGCCATCTAATATGGAAAACAGCCCTTCGATCTACAACTTTCTTTAGAAAAAATGCAGGCTGATAAAGTGGTTCAGCTGCCAAAGGGAATTTTCTTTTTAGATTTGGTCAAGATGGAAAAGGAAGGTCTTTCTGAGAGTGGATCAAGGAGTACTGGAAAATCAGAGGAGCTGCATTCAGAATGCAGAATCAAGGTCCTTTAAGAACCTTCTTTCCTTCCAGGTTAAGGGACCTCACGATATCTGTCCATAGCATAGAAATGCTATGTGACAGTTTCTGTGTGGGCTTCCTCTTTTTTCCTGATGGGAATGCTTACTGCTTACCCTATTCCTGACCTCTATTTTATGCATTCTGGGGAGACAGGAGAAGGGAAGGCATTGGTATATTTTTCAGGTCCAGAGAGGACCTGTAAAATCAAACTCCTTTATCAAGAGGACAATGGTTGTTACAGTGCTTAATTTTGAGTTTGGTGTGTAACTTGCTTTAACCAATAGGGCTAGGGAAGACGTGACAGCAGACAGTTCTGCTTAGAGGTGCGAGAGGCAATATTTCCACTCATTCTTGTCATCTTCTGCCATAACAAATGTATGTACCAGATAGTGGCTACTGACCCACCTGGGGTTTTATAATGAGATGGAGCAGATGCATAGTACCCTGTGGAATGAAGCCTTGTCACAGAGCAATGCACTTGTAACTGACACACAGGGAATGAATAGTAGCTAGTGACAAACTTATCCTTGTAACATGAGGCTGGCACTTTGAGGATTGTTTGCTGCACAGCATAACCTAGTAAAGACCAATGAACAGGTCAGGGTAGTAGGCAAATGGGTCCTGCAAGCAAGCTGGAGAGAGGAAACTTCTGAAGACATCACTGATGAAAATGTCTCCTGTGGCAAACTCAGAGCAAGTGCTGAGGTCAAAATCAAGACTAAGGACACCAAATAAAGAAGGAAGCACTTCTAGCTGGACTGAGTTGATGCTGGTCTGGGAATCAGTGGGGTTGGGTGGGACTAGGTGGCCACAGTTCCTAACATGAGGCAAGCTGGCCAAAATTTCTCACCAGGTCTCTAATGAAACAGTCTGGAAAGCTCAGAACATTAAAATGATTACACGAAGCACATGAGCTTATTTAGCATACAGCAAAGTGAATCTGTTTCCCATCCCACAGGGTGGCTCAGCCATTCCTAGTTTGTCCTGGGGCTGCTGTGCCATAGGGTGGTGGAAAAGCCCCCTTCAGGGATCCTGGAGCAGTGAAGGAAGCAGGGGCTGTGGGCCTGTCTGCCTCTCTCCTGACCATCACAAACCCCGATGGCTCAAAAGAGGTTAAAAGGAGATTCCTTTGGGATTGGAGCTTTATTTTTAACTGGCTCTACTATGTGCATCAAATGGACTGATTTTCAGTTGATCACATAAATACAATTGAATGTTGATTCTAATTTGTGTTGGGCCACTTGTCACCTTCTATGTTATCATAGCATCATCTGTTTACTATGATGTTTTCTAACTTTTCATTTATTTCTGTGACCTTTTATTTGTCTGCCCCTGAGATTCTTACCTCCAATCATAAGTTTCATAAGGGTAAGGACTTTGTTTATTTTGTTAGTGTCTAGATATCCAGTATCTACATCAATTCTTGGATTGTGGTAGGGTCTCACTAAATATTGGAAGAATAAATGTCAAAAGTGCATGATGCAAGGTGCTGTAACCAGGTTCTGGGGTCTTGCAAATTCCTTGGTCCCCTTTCTTCTCTTTGCATTTCCTGTGTCTTCCCTGGCTCATGCCAGTCCTCTGCTTTGAAAATACTGTTCCGTGATTGGGGTTCTCTCCATACGCTGCTTCTTTAGGGCCCTGAAGTGAGAAGCAGCTCTTGGGTTAAGTTGTGCTCTGCTGACCAGCCCCGCTCAGGCACTGAGACCCTGCAGCCTAATCCTGGCAACTTCTCTCCTTCCACATGGTAAGTGGAGAATAATGGTGTTTTGTGTAGTAGTTCTGTCATGCCCAAGGGAATGCCTGGTTCCCCTACTAAATCTGATCTCACTAGTATCAGGCATCACCTCTTTTACTTCATTTTTTTAAAAATCGGTACCAGGGATCAAACTCACGGCTGCCTGCTTGCAAGGCAGGTGCTTATGCCACTGAGCTAAATCCCCAGCCCCAAGCACTACCCCTTTAAAGCCTGTGATAACCTTCTCCTTTCTCATACCTTGGTTCCCAGCCCTCTCCTGGGCAGTGCATTCAGCAGCCCAAGCTGAAGTGAGTGAGCCCTGTGGTATTCAGGAATCAGGACGTCTCCCCACTGGGCTTTCTTCTCAACCCTTCAGCCCTGAAAACCCTCAGCTCCCAAACAGAACACGTTTCGCAGGATCAGTCTTTCTGCTGTAAAGGAGCAGAAAGGTGCATCAGGCAGTTTAGAGCAGTGCTTCTGAAAGATAGCTCTCC
Source organism: Cavia porcellus (assembly GCF_034190915.1). Classification (NCBI taxonomy): domain Eukaryota; kingdom Metazoa; phylum Chordata; class Mammalia; order Rodentia; family Caviidae; genus Cavia; species Cavia porcellus. Next base: position 65,506,554 of record NW_026947488.1, on the reverse strand, counting down.
CACAGGGATATCACTAACTCCACCAACCAGGGTACTTTCTCTCAGATTTACAGAAATGCTTGTCTCTTATGTCCAATAAACACGAGCGTCTTCCAGGCACTTTTCATATCTTGGGACAAAGATAGGGTTGACATTAGATAGAGTAGCTGTTAAGAATCTTTACTTTTATGAGGTTGAAAAGCATCTACAATTGAACAGAACAGTTTTTCATGCATGCATTTGCAGCCTTTTTGAAAAGATTGCTTATGTGTATTTTTTATAGTCTAGTTATATAAATGTCTTTAATTTAATGGCTATACAGGTTCAAAACTGATTTTTTTTTAAGTAAAGGAACTTGATGGTAGGTGGTACTGGAGTGCAGGACTTTTCATTCCAGTGAACATTTTAACACCAGAACCAAATTCTCACCTCTTCTGAAAATATAATCTGACTCTTTATTTTGCTGAATGCACTGAGACCCTCATGCCCACGAGCCTGAGAGGGAAGAGGCAGCTCCCTTGTATTGCAGGGGCTGGGGTAAAGCATTAAAACTATTAAAAAATTCTTGCAAAATGTATCTTGGGCCTGAAAATACTTATAGACTTTGGCCTTGAACAGGTAGTCCTGAGAAACTAAGTTAAAATTCATACAATTGCTTTTCTAGACAATATTTAATAATGTGTTAAAAAGAAAACTGGGACAAGGCCAGCTCCTGCCGGTCACATAGCCACACGTAGCTACAAAGACATGGTGGATTTGAATACAGCTCTGAGGGAATATTCTGTGGCTGTGGGGAATGGTGGTGTGCTTTTACAATGTGGGAAAATGCAGACAACATAAAGATAATAAGAAAAGGAACATAAAATTCAAATGACTGAATGAAGGGAGAAAAATCTATCATAATATCAGTAATGTAGCATTATTAGATTATGGGGGATTTTTACTGTGATGTTTACTCTGCCACTGTTTATCATTTCAAAGGAACATAAACTGTAACCATTTGCATGTTAGTGGCCCAACTACTACCTTAACTTTGCATTGCTGCAGAATGCAGAGCTTGTCTATTTCATCTGAAAAACATCTTTTGTTGTCTTCTGCCAGAAGGAGCCTGCCTGGGCAGACATCTACAGCTTCCCATTGTCACGGCCCTACCCCCATGTGTGAGTCCTGCCCACATATCACACACAGAGTTATTTGGTGTTTGGTAAGATGGGCATTACAATCTGTGGAGGCAAAAGCCAAAGGGCAAAAGCCATGGAGACCAAGACAGGAGACAACACACTGTCAACATCTGCTTCTGGGCCTGTGGTCTGGGGGAAGGGCTGGGCCCCCCGCCCAGAAGACCAGGGAAGGTGGGAATTTCTGCGCTTGTGAGGCTGGCTTTACCCAAACCTCCCAGCAGTGGAAAGGACCCACCTCGTCATCTGTCCGTGTGACCCAAGAATACAGAGTCTTGGATCAGAGACAGACCCTGGTTTTGGGGCATACAGAGGAGAATCAAATGTATCCTGGTTTCTGTCTTTAAAACAAGACCAACCAAACAATTCGCTTATCCTGAACCAGGAGGTGACAGTTTACTTGACACTGATCTCCACCAACCATGTTATCAGCACTGGGCCCCCGGAATGAATTAGTTTGAGAGGCTGTGGGCAGTGGGTGTTCTGAAGACACTTAGGCCACGGGGACAGGGGTTGACTGGTTCCAGGGCAAAGAAGGGCTATGGTTTATTCTTCAAAGGTTGTGTGTCAGCTGCTTGGTAGTGAAGGAGTGAGCCAGCTCTTTCATGCTGGATTAGTTAGCATGAGAGTGGTTTAATAATAATAGAAGGCAGGCTGCTTGGCCTGCCCGTCATCTCTCTCTCACATGTGCTCCTTTTGCACACACTTACTTCCACTTTTGCTTTTCCACTACATTGTAATGCAAGCATGAGGCCCTCACCAGAAGCCAAGGAGACGCTGGCACCTTGGTCTTAGACTCCAGAACTGTCAGCCAGCGTGAACTATTTTTCTACATAATTTACCCATTTTCAAATATTTTGAGTGAAGTAAATTAGGCAGAGAAAAGTGACCTTTCCTTCTAAGGCCTACCTTGACACCTGGGGCCAGGAGAACTCTGCTTATCATGCTTCACAGAATTTCTCTGCTTAGTTCATCTATTTTGCATACTGGAAACCTCAATGACTCTTTCATAAATACTAACAAGGAAATGAAAAACTTGCTCCAAATTCCTGACTCCTATCAGTCATAAAGCAAGTGATGCTGAGGAAAGCAGAGGTAAACAGACCCCCAGGAAGAGCAGCCACAAAGCACCAAGTTCTCTTAGGGATATTCTCCCTGACCCTGTCCATCCTTCCCTTCCCCTCCCTCAGGGAACTTAGTTAATTGTTCTCATCTTGAGGCCTCAGCTCTGGTGCCAGTTCCTCTGCCTTTCGGATGCTGATCAGGTACCCTGCTCCTTGGTGTCCTAGCCTGGGCTTGTCACTGCCCTGGCTTCCCTCTACCTAAGTAATCTACTCACTTTCCTTCTTCTCCCCATCCCTCCAGTTCATGACACCCAGGAACTCACCACTGGCCTGGCACTCCCTGGGGGGAGTTTCTTCAGTTGAAGGAACTTTGGCAGGTTTTTAGTTGGGCCCAGAACCGCAGCCCCATCTCCCATTATTAGGGTGCAGTTAGGTCTTCACTGCAGAACTGGTACTGTGTTGGTTATTGCTTGCTCAACATACATGAATGTCAGGCTTTAAAGCAGATACAGCCAACTCATAATTCTCCATCCTGTCTTTCTAAACAAGAGCCATGTGAGATAAACATGGGGAGAAGGGAGCTATTAGACACACTTCAGAGAAGAGGACAATGAGACAAGGACAACAGGACTGCAGGTCATGTTCATCATGAGAATCCAAAAGTCAGCAATGTGCAGATGACATTGGTGTCTTGGATGGCTGGCCTGCCCAGCATTTGGTAACCTGGAGCTAGAGGGAAGCCTCTATTTCATAGATTCCCTGATGAATCTCCTATCTATTATGACATCCATCTGAGAACAAGATTAGCAGGGGGGTCACTTTACCACTAAGACCTTTAAGGGTCAACTGACCCTCCCAAGGTCACACTGCCAATAAATAGCACTCAGAGGCTGGCCAGGCTCCTCAAACTGCCTTAGAGGCTTCTATTTATTAATCTCCTCATCCATTTCTTTCACTGCTGATATTAGTTTTGTCATTCTTATATATCAAGCACAGTTCTGTTCCATGACGTCCTTCTTGAATAGTTATTGTTAATAGCCTTGGTTTGTAGATGCAAAATCTGAGGGTTGAGAGAAGCTAAGTAACCTGCTGAATGTCCTTGAGGCAAAGTGTGGTGGGCTCTGGATTTGAACTCATGTCTTTCTGGCTATCAACCTGAAGCACTCTGCAAACTCCCTGCAGGAGACCTCTTAAAGACAGCAAACATTTACAAGAGCCAGCAGTAGAATAAGTTGGCTGACTGTGTGTGTCTTGGGGCAGAGTCAGATTCACGGAGAGGTAAAATGAACTGCTGGGACCTGATTTTAGTCATGGCTCTTCCTTTTAGCATCTGTGTGTTCTTGGATATGCCTCGCCCTCTTTGTGATCATCTGAAAAGACAGACACATGGCCCGTTTCCCTGGCTGAATGGCAGTCCTGGTGGCGGGCCTGTGTGTAAGCAGTGATATGTCTCCTATGCCCTCTGTCCTGCAGGCCACATCTTCTCTCGGGTCTGTTTTGTCCAAGTACAACATAGGTAAAGTTTTAACTGCAGAATTTCTCTGTAAACAACTGTCCTCCAGTGCCCTCAGAATATGGCAGTGATTTCCTTTGCTTTCAAATGTATCACTGGTGACTGAGCAGGAGCTCTGTCTTTGCAGGGTGATGAACTGAGCTGGATATTACTAACCTGTGGCAAAAGTCTTAACTTTATAGTCTTTCTGTAAAATGGAAAAAAAGCACCATGGGTGCAGCAAAGAGTAACTGAGAGAATGCATGTGATGCCCTTAGAGGGTGCCTGGCAAACAAAATAGCAAGTGCTTAGACAGAGGTGACTCTTGTCATTATTATTATTATTATTTAGTACTGTTTTGGTTGAGCGTATTCTTTCACACACTTGTCCTCCTCAGGTTAAGATTACTGAACCCAGAAAGCCCCCCCAGGGCCACTTCCCTGTAGCCCCAGGGGAGCCAGGCATGGGGGCTGTGATCTGGCAGGTCTTTAAGCACATTAAGACCTGCTGAGTAGGTAAATCAGCATCCTGTATAGAGCCATTGGTTGCACCCTAATGATCAGCTAGTCAGGGATGTCAGAATAGGCCATTATTCACTGAGGAAGGCTTCACACGGCTGCCAGGAATCAGTCTGCTCTCCTGGCAGCTCAGAGAAACCCTGGAGCTCAGGGTCATCCCGCTGCAGCCAGTGCAGTTCAGCCACTGCCAATTATTTTGGTGGGAAATTCTCCAATGAGATTTTAAAAATCAGAATAAAAGGACAAAAGAAAAAGAGCTTCTGTTTTCTGAGATTACATATAAGGTTCTGAGCAGGATGTTCCACTAGCAGCCTTTCGCCAAAACTCCCTCCCCCCAAGAAAGCATTTTTTTCCCTATTTACACACAGGGACACTTAAACCTGAAGCAATGGCTTATAAGTGAGTTACAGATGAACTGGTACTGAAACCTGGGTTCCTGGTCCCCCAGAACCGTGCCATTCCCAGTCCACTGTCTCCCTTAAGTTCTCCCAATCTTAGATGCCCCAGCACTAAGAGTCCAGACATGATCTCAGGCCACCAACCTCAGTCAGTTCTATGGATTTAGAAGTATGTGCCTGTATGTTCATTTATATGGCAGCATCTCTTTTCTCAATTTTAATCACAGCATTACTTGCACAATGATTTAAATTTTGCAAAGTACCTCGATCCTGGAAGCTCTTGGGCTCTTAATAATCCTACAAAACAGTTTAGCCAAGGATTATGATTCTTAATCAACCAACGTCTCACCTTGTTTCCTCTGGGCCACGAGGTAACCACAGACCACTTCAGGTTTAGCAGACAGTAGCTGAGAGATGGGCAGTCTGTAAGTGTGGGCTGAATTCTGATTGAGCTGCTAGACCCGTTTGATCAAGGAAATGTATACGTAGTGAGGCCCAGAGAGGTGCAGGAATTGATGCTGCAGGCACCAGTTAGGAGCTTCGTTGACTCCAGTTACTACCTTTTCCAGGCAAATCTCATCACCACTTTGCAGAAAGAGCAACAGGCAGGTTAAATTCACTGCCTGTGGGCACTCAGATCATGTCTCTCTTGAACAGTTTTCTGAGATGGCCTTCTGTAAGGTGGTAACATGCCCCTTTCCAACTTCTTTATCTATCTTTCATCTTACTCCTAATGCTGCAGTGCCTTCCTGGATTGGACTGATATGAATCTGAATTCCATTATTGCCAGTTTACAATTGTGAGATTTGAGTTTAGTCAACCTCTAGCCTTAGTTTTCCTTGTAAAATTGGCTAGAATTGCTTAGCTCATAGAGTTGTTTCTGTCTTCTCTATGGTTTGCTTTGGTTTTATATTTATACACTGTGACTCTGTCTAAATATGTCCATTTGATACACCAGTCTTTCTGGACTGTGCTACGTAATTCAAGAAAATACTTCCTGCTAAGGTGTCAATGGACCATAGTAGCTTTATATAGTGTTCAGAAATCTTGTAAAGGGCCAGAAGAAAATATTTGACCTTTGAGGTCCATGTGGTTTCTGTTACAACTATTCAGCTGCCCTGTTGGAGGGCAGGCAGAGGCAAAGTAAAGGAATGTGTGTGGCTGTATTCTAGGGAACCTTTAACAGCATGTGGCTTGAATTTCTTACAATGTTCATGTGCTATGAAATAGTTTCTTTTGATTTTCTCAACGACTTAAAATGTAAAATCCATTTTTTGAGTTCACATTTGTACAAAAACAAGTGGTCCACTAGATTTGCCTGTAGGCTACCCTTTGCTGACCACTGGCTTGAGGATTACTCTTGCAAGATGTATTTGCATTTTAAGTGGGGATTATCTATTAAAACAAAAACTTGTAATGGTGAAATTCCTAGCAAGACACAGACAGAAAGGCAGGAATCCTACTTTAATCTGTCTTTCTGGAACTGCTTTATGCATTACCCTGGAAGAAAGATCACTTTTAATCCTCTCAGGGACACAGTTCTGAGCCCTGCCCAATTCTGTATCCCTGGCCAATCTGGGTATCCTACTGGGCTTACATTCTTTTATTGGAAATCAATGCTTTCATGTAGTAAAACCTAAGCCAGATTTTTAGTTTTCTCAATTAATCTGACTTTTGGAAGGGGAGAAGGAAGCCAGCTGGGCCTTACGAACTGGGCAGCAGGATGTGGACAGCTGCAGAAGGGACTGAAACATACACTTGTCAAGGCTCAGCAGGAGCCTTGTTGACACACCTGACTTCCAATTCTGTCCCTTTGCCCACGCAATTCATAAGATTTGCCTGTAAATCTAACTTCCTTTGCTTCCCAGTACTTTAAATCTCTTTTGATTTTTAATATGATTTAAGAATAAATACTAGACTTTAGATACTTTTTAATGAAGTATTCCACTTAAAAGGTCACCCGGTAATAATCTGTCTTTGTGGTTAGTGTCCCTGTTTCCAGTCTGCACTTTTCAGCCATAATCTAAGTGGTTGGCAGAGGAGTTCCTAAGGTCCTTCCTAACCACACTAAAATATGAAAGTCATTGGTCTCCACAATGGCAGGGAAGCTCTCCCTCCATGATCTGGTCCCCTTTGATCAGTCCAGTCTTCTCCCATACCCTACTACAGTGAACTGTCTTCTTCCTCCCTAGCCAGTGTTCCCTAGAATGTAACACGTTTCCCCTCCATGCTAAAGACTTCTTTGTCTTAGTTCAGGTCCAGGTACATTTCCCACAGGGTCCTTCCCTGGTGTGAGTTCATGTCCCTCCCACCATGGCCTCTGTCCTCTGTATTGCCACCACCTCTTCTATATTATGAGCTCTGGCAGGCTCTGTTTGTTTCAGTGTACCCAGCTTTCAGCACACTGGGGGCTTTCCGTACTGAGAGAACACATTCACTCCAAGAATATTCAGCTTTTTCCACAATGCAAATAACTTGGGGGAAAATTAACCTCAACTAACCATTTTCATGCTGCTCTTTTCAACACAAAAGGCTTAGATACTCTCTAGGTGTCTCTGTAAATATTTTCTCCATGACTTTCTTACTCACAATGAAGTCTATGGACCTGCAGCATCCAGAACTGCCCTAGATATATTAAATTGCGATCTACATTTTATCCAGACACACTCTGCCCCCGTTCAGAGAAGCGCTCCTCTGAAGGATATTACCTTTCCTTCCTCACAAAGGCCTGATGGCTAAAAGGATGGAACAGTTGAGACAATTTGATACACCTGCAGAGCCTTTCAAAACCCAAAGAACAGGCAGAAAATGTATCAATTATGTAGTTGCATCTTCTTTCATTTTTATTTTAAATGGGATGCCTCACTCTGAAGGGAATGGCAGTGGTTAGATCCATGCGGAACTCTTCCAATGGTGTTAGATGAATGCTGAATGGTGAGGTATAATCCGTTGCTGTAAGCCATGCCCAGGATGAGGTGAGCACTGCTATCCCAGGTCCCCAATGGTGTCCCACATCTGCAGTTCTCTGGTCCACAATGGTAAATATTGCTGTAGTGCTCATAGCATACACAGGCCAGACTGGCACAGTTTTACCAGTTGGGAAGAGGGAAAGACACTGAGAAGGCATTCTAGACGCCTGGCTGGAGAGTCAGACGTAGCCTGTTTTTACCATGTGGATTGCTGCAGGTGTACGCTTTCCTGCATCCTAGTATAATCTTTCATCTCCATGACCTACAAGTACCTATAGGCACACCATGAGCTCTCAAGGCTCAGGACAAAGAAAATGCATGAGGTCCATCATCTCCCCTTCCAGAAGAAAAAGTGAATGTTCCTTCAGCAAAGTTCCACCTAGCCTTCAAAGGGTGAGCTGACCCTTACTGTTGCTTAAGAATTACAGTCTCAGAATATGGCTGAGTAGACAAAATTCATGTAACAGCAATATCTACAAATCTAGCACCCTGGGATCATTTTGGATGTAAAACTTTCCTTCTTCCCCTTGCCTCCAGCCTAACTCATAACCTGCCTTCTGCCCATTGGTGACCACTGTTAGAAAGTAAGCTTTTGAGCTATGCTTATTGAGGCTGTGAGAAGCATGGCCCATTTCCTTTCTGAGGCATCAGTGGAGTCTGGGAGCAGGTTCCTGTAGGGCCCAGGGAAGGAGACTGGCTGTGAGCAGAGCTCTTGTCTAGAAGCTGCTGCGGCAGATCTAGGGTGAGGTATGAACAGGGAGTGCTTTAGGGGAGGCAGGAGCTCCTGGACATGATGGATTGCTTTCACTGTACTGAAGTTCCCTCCTGCCTGAAGGGAAATGACTTTAAACAGGTACAAGAATTCAAACTGACAAACTGTGTTTGCCTGGTGGCTTGCATTCTTTGTGAGAAGTCACCTTGGGAGAGCCCTCTTTGTTCGTGGAGCAAAGAGGAACTACAAGGAATCTCATCAGGGATGCATGTGGACCCTCTCAGCTGGGTCTGGGGGCTTAAGACTCACTTAACCTGTGCTCAGATCTCAGGCATCTACCATGACCTTTCTAATCTTACTTCCCTCATCTCTCTAGTCACAATCCTGTCTGCAGCCAGACAGTTCTCATATTGTTCTCTGGGTCCCTAAATGGCCACCTCTCTTGATACCCTTTTCCCATCTATAAGATGCAGGATTTATTTAACAACTGCTTCAAGTAAACCAGCCTTTCTCCTGAGTCTCCTACTGGTCTCTCACAGGAATGGGCAACCTGCCTCATCTACAGGTAGCAAAGAAACCAGTAAGCTATTGCTCATTCTGGTTTGCCATAAAGCTAAAAGAAAGGAACAAACAAGAGACACACATATGGGACAAGGTGTGGTCAGCTCTTCCTCAGTGAAAGCTATACTTCCAGCAAAGACAGTGCAGGCGTCACTTCATAGAGAAGAGGATGGATGGGAGGTTTAAATATGAGCATTTCCTAAGTGGAAGAATCAAGTGGACCAGTGAGCTGGAAGGAGGAGAGAAGGCTCCTCTCCAGCTCTGGAGTCTGGAACGTAAATGGCAAGAAATCACTATGAGGCTGGGGATTTAGCTCAGTGGCATAAGTGCCTGCCTGGTCAGTATGAGGTTGTGAGTTCGATCTCTGGTACCACAAAAAAAAAAAAAAAAAAAAAAAAAAAAAAAAGAAAGAAAGAAATTACTCTGACCATTGCTAAGTGTATCAGAGAGCCTGAAGGGCCTAGGACCTGGGACTCTGCTGAGGCAATAGCTGGAAGGGACTTACTGATTGCCTACAGGGGATAAGATGGAAAGAAAGTGTCTCAATGCAGAATCCACTGGCAGCTTTTGCCACTGCAAGTTGACCAGCTAGGACAAGGAAGCCACCATGAAGTAGTTGTAGTTTAAATCACTCTGCCTGGCATGCTCGAACTGATACAGAGAAAATTCATTTTCCTCTTTTACTTTGTTCCACAGAAAGGCACATTTTTAAAACCAAGGTCTCACTGCCCATTCATTTATCTTTTCCACATCACCAGTGCTTGATCATGTCTGGTTCTGTGCTGGACAGCCATGGGCACTGGCCGCCAGGAGCCCGCCATCTGGAGCTGCTCATGGCACTGTATACTGTGGAGAAAGTGCTCAATACATTCTTCACTATACGAATTAAATGTTAAGACCAGGTTTTCTTTGCATACATTTAATGTTACACTTACACAGAAGTATACGTTCTGTAGGGAAATTATACTTGAATGTAGGTATAAACATGCAATCCCAAATCTATAGATACCTCATTGTCAAAGACTGAAGAAAACGGGACCTTTCCCTAAATATGACTTTGTGTTTTGTTTTCTCTACTTAAAATTCCACTGTGAGCATGCGCCATGCCCCAAAAACATATATATCTTTCTAAGCTTTTTCTTTAAAGGCCAGACCTTTGCTGCTAATCCTTTTAAGCTGAAATAAAGCCAGATGAATTCATCATTACTCAGATAGCTTTCCATTCACTAATTCACTCATTCAGTGGTACTTCTTAGCACCTCCCTTTGGTGTCAGACATCGTGGGAAGCCAAAGACATTCAATGGTGAATGAAACAGAATTCTGTCTTCCAGGTTCTTATGTCTTATGAATCATATGCCAGGAAGTAGCACTCTGAGAGCTTCCTGGTGAGTGGAGGGGGATCCCAGATAGCGCCTCAGACACAGGGCCATGCTTCATGCTTGACCAGCCTGCCCCTGATATACTAGATTAGGAATGAGTGACCAGCCAGGGACCCTAGAATGGCCTGTCTGACAGGGATGTGGCTGGCTCTCATAGACTCTAGGGTAACTGAAGCATGTCGGGGAGGACAAGAGGGCAAGGGTGAGAAGGTGAATAACAGGGGCTCCAAAATTTAAAGGCAAATCAAGGAAAGATAATAAGCACAAACCACAGAGGGGATGGCTGCACAAAGTACTGCCCAAAGTAACACCAGTCTGGATCATCACATGCAGAGGAGACAAGTGGCCTGGATCAAAAACAGGTCACGGAGATAAACACTTCTGTCCCTGATTAGCTGCCAGACTCTATGGTGTCACCCATGGAGCTGCTATCATTTCAAAGACCACCTAATTCTCTGCAAAATCTAGCTATGCAATTGTCCCTGCCTTCCTTACCTAGCCTCAGGTCAGGGACAGACTCTGCTAGATAAGGATCACTTGAACATGAGTTCTGCCTTTGCACCCTAAAGATCTAAACTGAAGGGAGGCTTCACTTCTAGGAAAGCCATTGTTTCTCTGTTCTCTGAGTCAGCCTTTTTGGAAACTCCCAGTCCAGAGGCTGAATTCCAGACCTTCCACCTCTGCCAGTACGTGATCTGTTTAAGAATAAGAAGCATAATGACTGTCGGCAGATGTTGGGCAGTGATGCACAACTTGAAATGCATCGACTGGGTTTAGCACCCTTGGAAAAAGTGGATAAAGTCAGTGGTGATTTCTCCTAAGTGTTGTGGCATAATTACTATTAATTAAAAAACTTCGTGAGATTTGAGAAAGAGAACACTGATGTTAGACTAGTTGCCTCTGACATTCACAACTGTGAAATGGGGTAAAATATCAATAATAGTTGTGAGAACAAGCAGGCTACTCTATTTCTTGCAGTTAAGTGACTAACTTTAGAAATTCATTTGGTTATGCATTGTGATGATTTGCAGACATGCCTAGCAGGCTGTGTACACCAAACCAAGCTCTATTTTCACACAAGACTGATACAGGCAGCTCACCTTGCCATCCAGGCTTGCAAACCGGCTTCACATCCACCTGCACCAGCGTGTCCTGAGCAGCAGGTTTCTGTCCACAGTCATAGGCGGTCACTAGGATCTCATACTGGTGTTGCCTGTCATAGCTCAGTTTCTCAGTGTTCCTGATGTTGCCTGAGGAAGAGAGATGTTCAGAATCATTTCAAGTCAAGTTACTTTTTGAAAATCCCTTCTCCATCCATCAACTTTATAAGGATGAAATGACCTCTTTCTTTATCTTTTTGTAAAAACAATGGCAAAAAGCGTATAGCTTCTACCTAAAGTGGCTGGTTTATACTTTAGTGATCAATTCCTTGACCTCTGGCTAGAGTGACCTTGCTGTGCAATGGGCTGATGGGAATTCTGAGTGTCCATCTGAAATCCAAGTGACCTGTGCTTATAAGCAATGGGTTTCCAGGAAGCTCCTTCCTAAAGTGCATTTAAGTAGCTGTGTTCCTGATACAGTGCACAGAAGGCTAATCGGCCATGAAATTTCTGGGAAAAAGACGGAATTCAGAAAATGTTCTGATACACATTTTTTAGCATCTGGGCTTGTTGCCAAATGTTCACTGCCTCTTCTCACATTATTTTGCTACCAAATAGGAAGTAAAATCAATAAGAAAACGTGTGACCTCCCTTCCGAAAGTTACACTGAATAACAGATTCCTTGCCCTGAGGAAAAAGGCATTTTTCTTTACCAGGAAAGAACAAACAATTTTTTTCAGAGCATTTTTATGAGTTTTTGTTCCTGTGGGTTTGATATATTTATAAATAAATATTTTGTTAATAATGATCAAAATATTAACTGTCTATTTTTGCTGGAATACAGTACTGATTCCAAAGACTGAATAAAGACTCGAAGCTCACTTAGCACTTTCAAGTTTCTCATTCCAAGAGATTAAAATCTTCCTTTGCTGAAAATAATTTAATTCGTGCTTTATATAATTATTTTCGATGGAGGAATTGACAGAAAATTAAAACTCAAATGTTATCATCTTTTACCAGAAATGAAATTAAGAAAAGGAAAATTAAAAATGCAAATAGAGAACAACAACAACAAAATCAGCAATCGTTCCATAAGAATTGTATACTCAGGCCAGCAGGCTGGGGATACAGTCAGCAGCACAAGCGCCTGCCTCGCAAATGCAAGGTCATGAGTTTGATCCCCAGTACAAAAAAAATGTATACTTGGGTATATTTTGATATTTGAACAAAGCAAAAACACTATCTGAATGAATGTTATTCTGTTCCAACTGATATATATTGTTCATGTAAATTAAGAGAATGTGAGCTGAGACAAAACTGTTTAGAAGAGTGGAAAAGTCAAACAATATTTTAAATAGTGAAACAGTTGATCACCACTTATCCAGTGTTACTGAAATAGCACACTGCTGGATGACAAGCAGGATTATGTACACTAGTATATCAAGGTGATGTCCAGGTTGGTGAGGATGGAATACAAAGTCACACAAGACATCCAACCATGAACTAGAACAATCTAGTCTGCTTCCTGTTCTGGACCATTGCTTAGAATGCAACTATATCTATTGATTTGAGAACATTTACTTTAACAAAGTCAGATGAAAATCTCTGAATAAAAATAGGTCTTATGTATTTCTGACTTTGTCTCTGGGGTCCAGAATCTCTTTCATTTCCCCACTAATTTTGTTTTCTCCTAGCCCAAGGCTTGCACAGGTCTGGAGTGGCTTGGAATTGGGATGGTGGTGGTGCTAACGAACTTGTTTTAGTTATAGTCACCACAGGGGAGGAATTCTTCCATATTTAAGTGGAAGCACTTAAATATAACCATGAGAAGTATGTTTCAGCAACACTAAATTGAATTTTGAACAAAATTTTAACTTTCTCTTCCTCCACAGTTAAATGGCTCTCAAAAGATTACCCCTCTAAGAAGAGGAAAGCTCAGGGTTTACAATCCATGTGACATTAAGCAGACAAACACTATTGATTGTGGTAGAAAAACAAACACTGAATCCTTGGCTCAATTTGTTGTAGCTCCACTTCCATAACCAGCCTTAATGAAATTGACTGAGAAACTAATTTACTTTCTCCACCACTATCAACTTTGTACACGTGAAAATGGTTTCAAAGCACAGCATTTGTGGCATTAGATCTGAAATAAGAATATAATGTTGTGAGCAGTAGTTTTCAGGAAAGGATCATATTTGTGTAAGATGCTTACTTAAAAGTGAAAGCGTAGAGAAAGCCATCCCTTTTGTTTCTGTTGAATTTATATCTTTTCTTCCTATATTTAAATGTGACTTTTCAAGAGATCTGAGCCTATAGTCAGCTCAGGTGAGCTATACAGCCTGGCTTCCAGGACTGTTTTCACCAGGTGCAAATGAAATCTGAGAAACTGACAATCAGTATTTGTGCTCCATATTAATGGAGGTTTCTTTTTTTCTTTTCACCTAGGAACTGTGAGGAGGGAGTGGGGTTGATGAGATAAGCACACCGACCTCACTGTCTTTCTGGTGAAATTTGAACAGGAACATTCTGGAAGGTGACTTGGCAATCTATGTATCTTGTAATCACTTTTTAGATGCAATTCCTCATCTAAAAATTGATTCAAGGAAATGATAAAAACCACAACTGAATTGCAGCTTCTCACATATGTCCATCTATGTCTTATACATGCATTATGGTCTGATAATAGAAGTAAATATGGAATATTAGTATTAATATTAAGATGGAATATTGTTCATCACTAAAATGGGCATTATGAAATTATTTCAGAGTGGGAAAAGTACACATAATTGAATTTTAAGTGAAGAGGGGGAGTAAAAAGAAAAAAAGGTAGTGTAGTCTTAATTTTATTTAGGAATTCCATTGAAAACTTATTGGAAATAATGTAAACTCTTAATAGTGGTTATCTTTGGCAGGATGATGGGTGATTTATTTCCTTCTCCATACTTTTCTGTGCTTTCCAAAGTTCACATATAGGGCTTGTCTGACTTTTCTATTCAGGTAGGAAAGAAGCATTTTCATCTGCTTAAAGAATAAACAGACTTTAGGACACGTTCTTCTCAGAGTTCTCTTGCCGCCTGGGCAGCCTTCTGACAGAGAGAAACTGGTGGATGCTATGAACCAGCCAGTGAGTACCTGCTAGCTGTATGAAAGTGATTAAAAACTACAGATGATTAAAAACCACAAACATCTTCTAAGTGGTCACTGGGCGTCATTGTGTTACCGAGGACACTGCTGTCCTCTTTGCTGACATTGTCTCACACGGTGGCTTGTGTCATATACTCTGCCAAGAAGAATGTGAGAAGTTTTCTCCTAGGTATTCATCTAGGAGTTTCATGGTCATAGGTCTTATGTTTAAGTCTATAATCCATTTCAAGTTGATTTTTATGTAAGAATTCTATTTATTTATTTTTATATATTTTAATCCAAGTTATCCTAGATTGCTTATTAATGACTATATCATTTCTCCATTGCATTTTCTTGATGCCTTTGTCAAAAATTTTCTAACTAAAGGTGAAAAATGGGAGCTTGTTAGGGGGCTGGGTGCAGAGTCTCTGAGGAGAAATCAGATCAGATGTTAGAATATGACAACATAGAGAGGCCAGACTAATGGATACCGATTCTTATTAACCAAGGCTAACCGAAGGGAAAAATAAAATTAGGAAGAGGAAGGAAAAGCGCAGGTGGAGAGTGGGAGGATGAGGCACAGTGAGCAGTGGATCCAAGGGGAAAAGCTGTATTGGCTCTCAGCGACTGCTAGAAAATTAAACCTGGGCCCCCGCAAAGCAGCCAAAGCCACCTGGCCACACCAAAGGAGACTGCAAGAGGCTCCGGGGCTCCAAAGCTGGACACCATGCAGTTTTCTAACCAATCCACGCTGTACTGGGAATGCAGTGAAGACACGCGGCACAGTGTGCAGTGGACCCAAGAGGAAGATCTGCATTGATTCCCGGTGAGTGCTAGGGACTGGGTCCCACAGCTGCTGTCCCTGGCTGGAGAACAGCTTGAAATTGGGCAGAGCCTGGCACCTCGGTGACATCAGATAGTCGCCCCTGGTGCAGAGAGGTCTGGTAGAGGACAGCTTGGATGTGGACATAGCCCTGTGCCGTGGTGACATCAGTCAGCTACTCCTGGTGCAGAGAGAACTGGTGGGATCTGCTGGGGCTGAACTACATCTCTGGTAGGGACCCAATAAGCAGGTACAAAATTGTTGTGACTCTATGATGTCCACAGGGTACAGCCTAACTTGTGGATTGACTGGCACAGACACTGGAGGCTAGCCTGCACCATCCCTGCATCCCTGCCTACCTCAAATAACAGCAAATTGAAGAGGGCAGCAAAAACTCCAGTCACCACACAATGGAAAGACCTTAAGTAATACAGAGAGGGCCAGAGACTCCCAGGACACACCAGTCTGAAAGAAACCAGAAACATGACAAGAAATAAAAATAAAAAGAATCTCCAGCTGCTGAACCTGGGAAAACAAGCCCAGGAGAAGTAAATACAGAAGAGAACCAGCACAGTAATCATCCAATACTAGACATAGCATCAGCCTATATGAAGAAATATCTTCATGACCTCATAGACAGATTTAAAACTGTACTTCTGATCCAAGTGAGGCAAGATATAAAGAGATTAATTAAAGAAATGATAAGCCCCTCCCAAGAGAACACTGATGGAAGAATGGAGGAAATCAGAAAAGAAAGAGAAACCTCTGATGAAGAATTTAAACATAACCTAGAATACACAAAACAGATCCAAAGAGATTACCAGGAAACTAAAAACTCTATTGAAAACTGGGAAAATGCCTTGACAGAAATTAAAGTTAGCCTTTTGAAACTTGAAGAGAGATTTATGATATATGATTGTGAAAGAAAAGACCTCTTAAAAATAACGAGGAGCCAGAAAGAAACAATTCAAAGGCTAGAAGATGACAAAAGGATACATAACTTAAGAATAAAGCACATGAACAAGGAAGCAGGAGTAACCAAAAATGAACTACAAAGAATATTCACAGATATATTAAAGGAAAACTTCCCAAGCATAGGAAAAAGAAATGATATCCAGATAAATGAGGCATTCAGAACTCCAGCCACCTACAACCAAAACAGATCTACACCCAGACATATAATAATCAAGATTCCAGAAATTCACCAAAAGAACAGAATACTAAAAGCAGCCAGGGAAAAGAAACAGATTACCTAAAACAGGAAAATTATCAAAATAACTACAGGCTTATCAACACAAACTCTCAAATTTAGAAGGGCCTGTGGAGAAATTATCCTAGCCCTGAAAGAAAATAATTTGCAGCCAAGACTGATGTACCCAGAAAAACTCTGTCTCAAAATTAATGGAGAAATAAGATTTTTCCAAGACAAGGAGGAACTGTGGGAGTTCATGGCCACCAACCCAACCCTACAGAGAGTGCTGAAGGACATTCAAGAGAGAGAGAGAGGAAGGGATACCAGGATTCCAGCAACAGTGGCAGAGAGGCCTCAATGAATGGGACAGACAGTGGAATGAGGGAGTAAGGTGGACAAATTATAGCAGTAAGACATGAGGCAGAGATGGTAAGCTATAATCTTTAATATAGATAGCCTTGATACACAAAGAAAAAGACAGAGGTCATTGTTAATAGTGTATCAGGATTTAAAAGTCACAGTAGTCTTATCACTCTGTTTAGTTTGAATTTATTTTGTTCTGGTCTGTCTATTCTTATCAGATTTGAGGGCACAGACATCTAACCCAAAAATAGCAGGTTATACAATGGTAACTACCCTTAATTTCCTATTAACTTAAACTGAAACCCTGTATTACTTACATTGTCTTACTATGAATAATCTTATTTGAATCTGATTTGTTAGACCATGGTTTTTGCCTTGGCTGATTTTATTCAAATTTGGTATGCTTGATAGTATCAAGTCTTAAAAGTAGAGGCAACTATTCTGAAGACGACAAGATGTAAAAGATATCCATACCAGTTTTGATTATTAACAGCTCTCAAATCCTACAATGTTTTCAAAGTTGTGTTTTTATAAAAATAGCTATGTAATACCATGCTTAACTATATTAAGCCTGATGATGTGGACAAGTCTATTGAAAATAACAAGAGAAAGCACAGTAACTATGGTAGATCACCTAATATTGTGGTCTTATGTGTCTTTTTCATTGCATGTTTTTCTAGGAATTTGTTTTGCTGTCTTGTTATGATTTGTTTTTCCCTATAATACAGAGAGGATAGATATACATGTAGAAATTGACACATGGGAAGAATTTTTGCACTATTTATGGTAACAGATTATGTAATGCAAAATGTAATGAACAGATACTCTGACGAAGAGACACTAAAAAACCCAATGCTAATTCTGTAGCATTATGATATAAAATCTAGCAATACTATCATTCACTGTTCAGAGTGATATTAGTCTAGTCTCTTAAGTTCAGTTTCAGCATACGTAAAGATAAGACAGCTACTATGAAGAGAATGAGAGACACTATGGTAGTCATTATTGGCTTCCTCAATATTAGATCTTGAAGACCTAAAAAGCCTTCATCATCCTGTAATGATTTGATTAGTTTTATAATATGCAGGATGTATTCAGTGTGTGTGAAGATGGGGACAAATATTTGGTAGAAAACTAGAGACAATAAGATAGACAGTGAAGATCTCCAGTGGACTTGCTTTGAAACCTGTATTTCTTTGAATTGTTTCTTTTTTAACTGTTTTGTTCTGTTTTGATATGTTTAATCTTACCCTCTTTAAGATAAAAAACAAGTGTATAGGACTAATAACCATATTACTAAGTTTTTGTTGGATCATTGAGCAGAACTGTTGGCAGTGTCACTATTTGAATGTCACTTTATATACTTTAATTTTGTAACCTGAACAACTGTTTCTAAGATGACAATGTATAACTTATCAACTGGTGATTTCTTACTGCTTATTTTTCTGTAATTCTGTATTATTTCTACCCTTTTTTCTCCATTTTTTTGTTTCTTTCTCTTTAAATAAAAAATTTTTCTAACTATATATGCAAATTTGTTTCTGGGTTCGCCATTCTGTTCTGTCAGTTTGTATATCTGTTTTTATACAGATCTTACACTATTTTGATTACTACAGTTTTGTAATATAGTTTGAAATCAGAAAATGTCATGCCTCCAGGTTTGTTTTTAAAACTGCTTTTCCTCTCCAGAGTCTTTTATGGCTCCATATAAATTTTGGAATTTATTTTTGCATTATTGTGAAAGCTACTTTTGGAATTTTGATAGGGATGGCACTGAATCTTTAATCACTTTAAGTCGTATGGACATTTTGACAATATTACTCCTTTCACTCCTTGAACATGGATTATCTTTCCATTGTTTACACCTTCTAAAATTTCTTAGTTGATGTCTTATAGTTTTAAATAGAGACACTTAACTTTCTTGATTAAATCTATTCCTAGGTATTTTATTCTATTTGATGCTTTTGTAAGTGGGATTGTTTTCTTGATTTCTTTTTGGAGTAGTTTGCTGTTAGAAAAAACAACTGATCTTTATATGTCTATTTTGTGTCTTTCAACTTTACTGAATACATTTGTTAGTTCTAAGTTTATTTCTTGATGGAGACAAAGTAATTTGTGTTCAAACAGAGACAATTTTATTTTTCTTTTCCAGTTTACATGACTTTCATTTTTTTGTTGTTGCCTAACTGTTTTGACTAGGACTCCCAGTGTTATAAACAGAAGTGGTCTTGTTTTTGATCTTAGAGAAAAAGCTTTATATTTTTTACTACTGAGTATGGTGTTAGTTTTAAGTGGTATATATCTTTATTGTGTTAACATGCATTACTTTTACACTTTGTGAGAATTTTACTATGAAAGAAAATATTGAATGTTGTCTACCACTTTTCTGTGTCATTTGAGATGATCACATGGTGTTTGACCTCCATTCTCTAAAAGTGATATATCATAGTTATTTGATTTTATATGGTGAAAATTCTTTGCATCACAGGGATAAATCCTATTTGATCATGGTATGATTCTTTTGTGTTATTTAATCTGGATTTGGTAATATTTTTGAGGATTATTTTTGCTTCTAAGATTATCAAAGGATATTGGGTATGATTTTCTTTTATTATAATGTCCTTGTCTCGCTTTGGCTTCAGGGTAACACCGTCTTGCAAATGAATTATAAAGTGTTTAATTCTCTTCTATTTGTCTTAGAAGATTTTGAGAATGATTACTATTCTTTAAATGTTTGGATGAATTCAGCTGTGAAACCATCAAGACATGGGCTTCTTATGGATGGCGGGCTATTACCTTTTTTAAAATTACTGATTCAATCTCCTTCAGCATTATTGGTCTGTTTTCTGATTCTCTATTTTTAATTTTTATTTATTTATTTATTTTTTGGTACTGGGGATTGAACTCACAACCTCTGATCCTCTATTTTTAAACAACTCAGTTTGGTAGGCTCTATTTTCCTATTTATATATCTCTCCTAAGTTATCCATTTCATTGGTATATAATGATTCTTAGCAGTCTCTTATGATTCTTTGCATTTTTGTGGTATTGGTTGTCATGCCTTCTCTGTCACTTCTGAATTTTAGTCCTTTCTCTTTTGTCTTAGTTTAGTTGAAGGTTTGTCAGTTTTGCTCATTTTTTTCACACCCAAGTCATCGTTGATTTTTTTCCTCTTGTTTTTCTAGTGTTAGCTTAATTTATTTCTATTCTGATCATTGTTGTATCTTCTTTGAATTTTTATTGTTCTTTTTTTCAGTTCTTTTAAGTGTTACATAAGTTATTTACTTGGATTTTTCCCCTCCTTTTTTAAAATATAAGCCTTCTACTTTCCCCCTAAAATTGCTTATTACTACATCTTAGAATTTATATATTGTGTTTGCATTTTTGTCTACTTTAAGACATTTTTTAAAATTCCATTTTTATTTCTTCTTTGATCTTCTTTGATTGTTTACATGTATATTGTATAATTTCTATACATTTGTTAATTTTCTAATTTCTAATTTTCTGTTAATTTTTGACTTCCTTTTGTTATTGTTCTGTAGTTTCATACAATTTTGATTGTAAAAGATAATTGACATGTTTTCCATCCTCATACTTTCAGGTTTGTTTTATAGCATAACACAATCTATTCTGGGGCACTGTCTGACTTTCTGGTTGCTGGGACCAATACTTGCCACCAACAACTTAAAGGAGGAAAGGTTCATTTTTGGCTCACAGTATAAAAAGTTTTTAGTTCATAGTTGGCTGGATTCAAGGCAGGGCACAATGGCAGAGGGGCACAGCAGAGGAAGCCTGTTCATTGCAAAGCATTGAGAGGGCAAAGAGAACAAGGTAAGAGGGAAGGTGTTAGATTCTTCCAGGCCATGCTACCAGCGACCTGTCTCCTCTAACCAGGCTTCACCTCCCAAGTCACATTGAGCTATAAACTAAATAGCTAATCTACTGATGTATATCATATACCCGTGAACCAATCACACTCCAAAGCTCCACATATGAGCACATGAGGCTTTGGGGGTCATCTAATATAAACTGTAACAAGTGTGTTACATGTGTACTGTGTATTCTGCTACTATTTGATGAACTATTCTGTATATTTCTACCAGGTTCATTGGTCTGAAGTATAATTCTTACAGTGTTACCATATTGATTTTCTGTCCAGATAATCTATCCATTGTTGAAAGTGGGATATTAAATTCCCCTGCTATTATTGCACTGTTTTCTATTTCTCCCTTTAGGACTATCAGTGTTTGCTTTATATATTCTGATGCTTCCAAGTTCAATGTATGCATGCTCGTTTATAACTGGTAGAGCTCTTTGATGAGCTGAATCCTTTATCATTATGTAATTATCTTCTTTGTCTCTCATTTTTTATTTAAAGTCCAGTTTTTACTCGTTCAGTCATTGTGTCTTTTGATTAGGGGATTTAGCCCATTTATTTTTAAGTAATTTTAATAGGTCATGACTTAGTAGTGTTACTTTGTTAATTGTTTTTAGTTTGGCAGATCTTTGGCTTTTTTCTTTCTTTTTTATTTTCTTCCTTTGTGATTTGATGATTTCCTATAGTAGTATGGTTACATTACTTCCTTTTTGTGTGTCAATTTGCTTTTTAGTTACTATGAGGCTTACTTAAAATATCTTCTAATAATATTAGTCTTTTTGAAGCTGCTAACAAATTAATATAAATATATATATATAAGTTCTTCACTTTTACTTTGCCATTTTATATTAGAGATGTCACAGTTTACATGTTCTTACAATTCTGTATTAACAAACTGTTTTAGCTATAGCAATTTTTAATACTTTAAAAACAGATTTGTAAATGATTTACCTATCACCATTACAGAATTAGAGTATTCTAAATTTCATATATACTTTTCTTTACCAATGAATTTTATACCTACTTTCATATGTTTTTATATTATAAATTGGCATTCTTTGTTTCAGCTTGAAAAATTTCCATTAGCATTTTTTGTAAGACAGATCGAGTTTTGATGAGCTTGCTTAGCTTTTGCTTGTCTGGAAAAGCATCATTGCTGAAAGACCATTTATAAGGTTATGCATTCTTGGTTGGCAAGTTTTTGCTTTGTCACTTTGAATATATCATTTTACTCTGTCCTGGATCATAAGGTTTCTGTTGAACAATCCAATGCTAATCTCATTGCAGTTCCCATATGGATGATATGTTTTCCTTTTGCTGATTTGTAAAGTCTCTGTGAGTTTGGATTGTATTACTGCATTTATTTATTTGGTCTGGGCACTAAGTGAATCCAGTATCTTACACATGTGGAACATGCCCTGTATTACTGAGACACTTACATAGCCATTGATTCTCTAATTATTACATGTCTTGCTGGAGTTTTGCATTGGATATGATCAGTGAATTTTGAGCTTCATGTAACTGGATGTCCATATATTTCCAAGTATTTTGGGAATGTTAGCCATTATCTCTTGATTAATAGTAACATATTTATTGTACACATCAATGGAATTCTCTGTGGTGTTTTTATCTACACACATACGACACAATGAGGTCAATTCACTCTTTTCGTGCACTTGACACCATTTTTCTCTTCCCCAGGATTCTTCACAGTTCATAGAGTTTCCTTTTACCTTTTTTTCTGTCACCACTTTGTCCTTCTTCTCTAGTGACCACTACTCTATTTGATATTTCTGTAAGTTTGACTTACTGGCCATGTGGCATTTGTCCTTTTATGGCTTGTTTCAGTTAACAATCTCTCCATAAGCCCTTCAGTGGACGGGTAAAGAAAAAGCAGTGTATCTACATGACGAAATACTACTCTGCCTTAAAAATACTGTCTTTGCAATAACATGAATGGAAGTGGACACACATTATTTCTGCAGAAACATTCTACCACTTTCTGTCTTCTCAATTTAAATACTTCATGGTTTAAATAACTTTCGTGATGGTGCTTTATAAATCTTATACTATTTCTTCATTTCTTTTCATTCTTTTTTCTTTTTCCACCTTCTGACTGAACAATTTCTTGATCTATATTTGAATCTATGTATTATTTCTTCTATTTGACTGAGTCTGATGTTGAAGATTTCAGTTGAACTTTGCATTCAGTAGTTTTGTTCTTTTGCTCCAACATTTCTGTTTGACTCATTCTTATATTCTGTATCTCCATGTTGACATTCTTGTTTTGTTCTTGTATTTTTCTCTGATTTAGTAAAATTGCTCATCCCTGATTTCTTGTAGCTCACTGAGATTCTTTAGAGAAGACACAGTCTGAACTCTCCAGTGATGATTTGTAGCTCTCCAGTACACTGGTGTTGGCTACTGGCAGCTAATTATATTCTTTTGGCATTGTCACATTTCCCTGGCCTCTTATGGTTCTTGTAGCACCATGCGGGTGTCTAAGCATGCAAAAAAGCAGTCACTTCTTCTAGACTTTGTAGTCTGGTTTTCTTAGGGAGAGACATTCGCCTGTGTGGGTTGAAGAACACTGTGGTACTATTACTAGTGATGACTCCATATCTGCAGAGAGGCCCGGCTGGTGTCCTTCTGGTTCAGGAAACAAGGGTCTGCAACATCAGCAACCGTATGGTTTTTAGTGTGGTAAAGCCTATGGCAGGTCTAGGGTACCTAGGGGGGATATTGGTGATCTTGGTGGAGTCCATGGGTACAATGACAAGAGACTGATTCAATGGTGTGAATGCACTTGGATTCAGGCATATGCATGATGGGCTGTGTGCATAAGTACTGAGTGTGTGTGTGTGTGTGTGTGTGTGTGTGTGTGTGTGTGTGTGTATGTGTGTGTGTGTATTACTAGAGGACTCAAGGCTTGCAGTGTATGTGTAAAGTTGTAAGAGTCAGGAATCCACTTGGTGGTAGGGTGAAGAAACAGATCAGGTCAGCTGCATGTAGGTGTGCAGCTATGAGATTCAAGCTGGTGATCTGTATGTAGGCAGTTTCAGAAACTATCTGTGGGTGCAAACATGAGTGTGCAACAAGTGATGGAGTGGTGGGGCTGGCTGCATGGTTGTGTGAAGCTCTAA
Organism: Cavia porcellus; assembly: GCF_034190915.1. NCBI lineage: Eukaryota > Metazoa > Chordata > Mammalia > Rodentia > Caviidae > Cavia > Cavia porcellus. The sequence continues at coordinate 65,482,679 of NW_026947488.1, read as the reverse complement.
GGGCCAGCTGTGGGCACATGAGCCACGGATGTCTGGGGTAGGAGTTAGCAACTCCACGTGCACATACAGCTGCTGGAACTATAGTGTATGCACTTGCATGACTATGGGACCAGCTGTTAATGTATGCATGGCTGTAGGGGCTGCTGAGGAAAGTCAGATATGGCTGTTTGCATGAGCACAGCTGCAGGGCCTGTAGCTGGTGGCAAGCATGAACCAGCTGTAGGCACCTGTCGGCTGTGAGACCTGATAATAGGAGCTGAGGCTAGTTTCTCACAGGCACATGGCTAGGGAGTTAGCTCACATGGGGGAAGGATGTGTTTGCAGTGCTGATCCCAGAGTTGGGTGTCTATAGTGGTGGCAGATGTGGCATCTTTGGGAGGGAGGAAAAGGAAGGCTTTTTATTCAAGTGCCTGGAATTTGAAAAAGTAAAAATCCATGGAATTTTTAAGTGTGAAAGCTGAGAAAGTCTGTTGCAGGGTTCCCATCCCCATGTTGCAGCCAGTGTGATGATGTATTAGGGAAGTTCTTTGTGTCTTAGGACTCAGAGCCTGCCTGGGTGACAGACCAGGAAGAATCTGCCTAAAGCTATGAGTCAAAAGATATGGGAAACCTAAGCCTCAATGAATGGATCCCAAATCCACAGTACTTTCCCTGATATGCATGTATGCAAAGGACTCCTTCAAGGAGCTGAGAAGGTCATCCAGAGAGGTGACGGATAAGGGCCAGTTGCCAGCTCATTAGAATGGGCGCTGCTGCTGTGTCTGCCCCTGGGTCCTGCCTTCATTACTTGGAGAATTGCTTTTGTAAACTTCACTATTGGGGGCCCACACTCCCCAAGAGTGCCCACTCACCTCTTCATCTTATGCTGTAAACCAAAATTGGAGGCAGCGGCCTGGCAAAAGTCCCACTACTCACTTTTAATGAGACAACCAGGGAAATATATTGGCATATGTTAGTGAAATGGCTCATCAAGGTGAGTAATTATCTTCATGGCTGGGGTAGTTTACCCTAGATGAAAGTATTTGCATCTCATTTCTCATTGGGCCCTGGTTCTTCAGAATGAGGGCAGGAGGCCAAGTAGAGCTTGACCACTGATCACAGACACCTCCAACTTGTCTGGTCTTGTGCAGTCATCACTTTCCATATCCCAGTGCTTTCGTGGGACAGACTGCACACAGAAGAATGGAAATCCAGAGGAGAGAAACACAGTTGTTTTATATTTTGTAGAGTGGTGTGTGTGTGTGTGTGCATTCTTTGTGGTGGTGAGGGGCAGACCAGCTATTTCACAGGGCCTGTGGGAGAAGCTGATAGGCTGTACTAAGTTAAATTACCTTCTTCTTATTTCTGAAGCAACCTTTAATTCAAGTCCAGTATTTCCCCCTTTGTTTTCCTGTGCACTATTTTGGGGTCCTGTACAATCAGTGTCTAGTGATGTCCACGTGGGCAATTGTCATTCTCAGGTCTTTCAGCCTTTGTAGGGAAACTACTGTGTTACTACTTTCTCTGTCTTATAAATATCAGTTTGTCTTCCAGGACAGGACATAAGCTACTTACAGTTAGGGGTGAAAGTGTCTCTCCCCCACCTCGACAATGGAATCTGCTGTAGCTCTCAGGATACAGATTATATCATACTTTCTCTCCAGCCTTAATGTAAAGAAGCATTCTAAAGATCTATTTCCTTCTTGACACTAGTTACTTTTTCCCCCTTAATTCTGATACGTGGCATGCTTTGTGCATGAATTTCACTCTTGACTCCCCTACAACTTGTTTTCACTAGATAGTTAACTTTATGTGGTCAGGCCCATACCTGTTTGGAATTCCATTCTGTATCCATCCCAAGTATCTAGCACAATCCTTGATAAATGGCAAATAATTACAAATACTTAGTAAATAATTACAGAGTGTAAGGATTTCAGGTCTTACAACTTTTGCATCTTTGTGCGGTACTTAATTGTAATCTGAAGCAAAGTAATATACAGACAACCACACACTAACCTAATAATTTAAAAATATATCTTGCAAATAGTACCATTTTACCTTCCTCAAAATATTGAAATTGTAGTCCGAAGTGAGTTGAGCTGATTGGCACTCTGGTTATGATGTTTACACTATAGTGAGTTTCATATTAATGTTGATGAAGAAATATCCAAATGGCTTTATAGAAATGATTTCAGTTTAGTTTGATGTGCAACTGAGGTTCTCACTGGGGTTAAAATTCTGAAAAGGGACATTACCAAACATTTTAAAGTTTCCTTAATGTATGTGTGGTGTGGAAGGTGGTTCAAAATCCTCATCTTTGGTAGCATCTCATTGGGAGAAGGCAGATTTTTGTGCTAGAGTTATGTTATAACTTGTCTAATAGGAAAGGAATCTGGATATGGTCAAATGATGTAAAGATTCATGTCTAGGAGGTAAGTGGAAAATTCTACCAGGAAAGCAACTCTTTTCAGTATCCAGATGTATAGCATTGTGAGTTTAATAGACCCTATTCAGTGAGTAGGATTTTGAAATTTCCTAATGGGTAGTTTAGAGCTGGCAAATTGCTAATCACACAGCAACCATTTCTTTTAGTGGAGGACTGAGTTCTGGGTCAGGAGGCTAGACCAACACAGGAATCATTGCCAAGTACATTTGGAGGCTCTACGTGCCCTCAGAGTTGCAGCTGATTTCTCTGACTCTATTGGGATTCTCCCAGAACACTCACCATTTCTGTCGATGGCAAAAGGCACATCTGTTGTGATGATTTCATAGTTGCAAATCTGGCTGAACTGGGGGGAACAGTCCTCATCTATGGCTTCCACCTGGAGTATGCTGTCATAGATCTTGCCCTCTGTTACGATGGCCTTGTAGGCTGGCTCTTTGAAGGTAGGAGCAAACTCATTGACATCCTTCACCTGGATATGGACCACGGCCCTGGGTCACACATTGGAAAGAAGAGATGATGGTAAAGATAGATATCTCCCAGGAGAGCTGACTTATCTCAGGGGCAAGTGTGTGGGAAAAGTCACAATCTGGTCAGGCTAGGGACTCTTACATGTTCTCTCATCTTCCGTGTTACCTACCTTTTATCCTCTTCAACTTCTCCTCTTTCTCTATTATTTCATCCGTTCACTCACTGCTCTATTCAGTGACAATTTAACTTCTCTTATTCCATGATAGAGTCTGAGCCAGACTCCATGAAGGGGAGAGCAGAAACAACTCACAATGAGAAGCATTGTAGCAGAACAAAGCACACAGGGAAAAGTCCCAAGTGGGTGAGCTGGAAGATGTTGGCTTACAACAGGAATCACAGAAGAAGTGAAATATAGACTTAGTCCTGAAGGTGACCTAGGTACTATCTTCCAGCAAAGAACAATGAGTATTCCTGGACTAGAATACTAGATTGTCCAAATTCCTGCATGGACTTGACAAGCTGGGAGGACTTGGGTCAGGTCTGGGGTATAAAGATATCTACAGGGCAGTCGTGGATGCAGTGAGTGGAGGTGTTGGGCCAGGGTCAGAGAGGGCTCTAGGGAGCTGTGGTGGGTCACTCACTTGTGTGACTTCTTCCAGGCCATCTCTCGGGGCCCAGCACCACAGTCATAGGCTTGGATGATGAATGTGTATTCCTTCTGCAGCTCACAGTCGATGGGACTCCTGGCTCGGAGCCGGCCCTCGCCGGATGTTTTATTGAGTACCACAGCCTCGAAGGGCAGCTCCTGGCCGTGGATCTTGAAAGCACAGATTTCTCCTGCAGAAGAATGGAAGGCAGTGAGTGGGAGCCCTGGGAATTGCCAGACTGAAGATATTGCCTTTACTGCACAAGATTCACAGACCCAAATACTCCAAGTAATTTCCTCCGTAAACAGGCTTTTCAAACCAATATTGTTGGTCTCCCGAGATCAAAGCAACATGCTCATTTCACAAACAGTAAAAGAGTAATGAAATATCACCTATTAGATATATCCTGGTGGGAAAAAAGGTGAATTAGCATACTGGGGAGCTGGCTGATTTTCCCAGTTTTCCTAGCAGATTTCCCACTTGTCCTTTGCCTAGTCTGGAATTAAGAAACTTGCCGATAGTCAAAAGACAAATGACTGCAGAGGGAAGGAATAAAAAAAACAAAACAAAACAAAACACCAAGGCTTTTCATATCACTTTGTCTCATGATGATATTCCCAGTGCTTGAAACTGTGGTGCATGTACCAGGAACATAAGCATCACCCAAAACTTGTCAGAAACACACAATTCTAGACCCCACCCAGACCTCCTAGACTGGAATGTGCATTTTACGAGGATCTCCAAATGACTGTTATAGCAGCATTGTTTTCCTCTTTCTTTTACTTGCATTTTAAACAGGCCACGTCTTGCAGCTAAATTGCTTACACTTTTCCCACCATTGTTTTTCCCCATCCACCCCTTCCCAGTGGTGATAGGGCAGCCACTCAGAGTGCAATTTGCTCTCTTGAAACAGTAGGAGTGTGTCTATATAAGTTCAGGATTCCCTGTGGAGCTTGAAAAGCTAATTTCTCAAAGAACTAAACATGTTGTGAAATTAGTGCATTTCTCTGCTTCAGCTAGGTTAATGCTTATTATAACTATTTTTGTGCATTAAAATAATAAAGCCATGTGAACATCTTTTTTTCCCATGCATTGATGAATATTTATTTCTTGAACCCTGACTGCAAGCAAATTCTGTAGTAAATGCCTTGTGCTGATAATTTGAGAAATGTCTTTTTCCTACCAAAAATAAATCAAACTCACATGTATAAATACCGTATAGTCCCCCTAGTGTAAGAAATAGTAAGAGTACATAAGAGTTTCGGGTAATCATGACTCCCCATTACATTGTTTTGAAACCTTATAATGATCGTAGTTGTAATGTGTTTGTCCTGGTTTTCTGATTTCTCATTATCTGTGATGGTACGAACAGCTAATTTGAGGGAAACAAGTCTTTATAATAGCCAGTATTGATATAATATCATTTTACTCTGAAGTCCTACCATACTCTTGCTCTTCTGTTTTCACTGGCTCTATCATGTTGTACCTTATTGGATTGTATTATGTGTGAAAGTATAAACAAATTTCCTATGGAAAATGACATAATATAGTAGCCATTGTTTATTTTCTGTTATTTGATTCTGAAAACTCTGTAATATTCTCATTCTCTTGAATGTTTTTATACTATTTTTATGTTTGA